>NC_092425.1:19981014-20131972 GCF_036169615.1 Heliangelus exortis | reverse complement strand
TTAAATGGTCCATTAAAATCTGAAGTTGGAAAAATTAATTCTGTACATAAAAGTTGATTAGTCATTGAGAAGATAAAAATATAAGATTTAGTCAATATGCATGAGATTTTCCTTCAATAATCATAGTTCACATGCATTCAAATTTTTGAGATCTTACAGAAAACGCATTAAGGCATTAAATGCATAATTCAAGTTGCTCCAATGTGCAACATTAAGAGGTTCTTACTGAGTTAATTTACAGGAAGATTTTCTGTTTTTCTGCTTTCTAATGTGAATAGCCTCTGGTTTTCTGCTTGCCTTCTGTGAGCCAGAGAACCACTAAGATGAACAGGTTGCTGGAGCACAATATACAAGTAGAGGCTGGAAGGACTAAGTTTTTTTTATTCTTAGGGCTAGAAAGCTAGGGGGGAATCTTACTTGGCCTTGAATTACCCAAAAGGACACTATAAAAACCAACAAAACTCGCAGTGAAGCGCACTGTGGAAAGGACATATAGCCCCCAGGGACAGAATATAATTTTTTCACAGGGTACAGGTGGAAGTTACTCAATTTGACTTGAGTAGGCCACACTGTGACTGGGTTTTGTACCTGTAAGGGTTCACTTCTAATTCCTTAACAAGAGTAACAGGCTTAAAACAAAGGCAGGTGTAGTGCCCTCATTCTATACACCATTTCTCTATTAATTTTCTCTATTAACCAGGCAAAGGGAGAACAGAGAACTTGATTTCTTTTCTACCTTAATGCCAAGTAATGGTAAATAAAAAATAATAGGCAGATATTAACCAGATAATCTGTTTAAAAATAACACTTTTTAACCAGAACAAGTAGCTACCCAGCACTCCTACTATAGTGGCTGTTACACTGGGGCTTTTCTTTGTTATGTCTTTTCAGGTATTTCCCCATATTTCCTCAAAGACTGGATTTATGTGCTAGAACACACAGACTTCACAATTTGAAATAAATTCCATAAGCAGTAGCAGAACAAGAAAGATTTTGGTTCAGAGACCTTAAAGCCCTAATCAGAGGACTGCAAAAAATTGTCTTTGCTTTCCTATCACTGATCTCCATTTAATCTGGGAAAGAAACCCAGAACATTATAAGGTCAGCCCCTAAGCAGACAGCTCTGGTTGGTCAGAACAGAGAAAAATACACCTTATTTACCTCTTTCCTTGAACACACTCAGAAAGGAGAGAGCTTGATGCCCTGCCCCAGAAACCAAAAGCCTTTAATGTGCCTCTCTGTGTATAAGTTGCTATAATGAATTTGCACATATGAGAATAATTACTGCATGTGACAATACACAGTAAGGTCAGAAGAACTTCTGTAAAAGGCAAACTGATGCTCTGCTGGCACAGCTGATTATCTCATCCTTCCCCTGAATTTTGTATTCTACACCAGCTTTAAGACCCATTATACTCAAACCTCTTGAACATGAGACAGCAGAAATCAAGAGTAGCTGTATCTCACTTATTTTACCTTTTTTTTTATAACATCTCCTTCTGAAATCTGTCTTAGG
Source organism: Heliangelus exortis (assembly GCF_036169615.1). Lineage (NCBI taxonomy): Eukaryota > Metazoa > Chordata > Aves > Apodiformes > Trochilidae > Heliangelus > Heliangelus exortis. The sequence continues at coordinate 20,130,456 of NC_092425.1, read as the reverse complement.
AAGATCAAGTTCACTTAGCAACTGGGTTTACTGTTACAGTTTTCATGGACTGAATTCAGTGTTTAGTGGGGAAACAAGTGATTAATTGTGTTTCAGACGTTTAACACTACAGGAACTACCAGCAAACCAAACTTCTACTATTTAGATATAATAAAAAGATGAGCAGACATTGGAGCTTGTTAAAAATGAAAACAATCATATATATTAGGTTGATAAAATATTTTAGTAAGAATTCAGAATTCTTCATGTTAGACTTTGTGCTATATTTTTTTCAGAATGCTTTTACTCATATTATAGCTTTCATACTAACAGAACAGGTAAAAGACTTAATTATTTAACTGAAATGGAATATGACATTCAGAAAACATCCAGAATACTTTATCAGAGATGATATTTTTTCAATATTATTATGCATGACAAATTCTTTGGGGCTAAAGCTCTGTACTAAAGAGAACTATCTTCCTTATGTGTTAGGTATGAACAGAGTACAAAAAAATATTTTTTTAAGCTTTGAGAGAAAGTTCATTTCACAAAGAAAAAAGACAGGCAGTTTACCCACTGGAATTTGTGATTCAACAGAACACAGTTTCACCTCACGTGAAATCTTATTTTCCATTTTTGCACGAGAGTTTTACAACAATTCCCTAGATCCCAGATTGATGCCTGAAGCTCTTGTTTTTCAAGACCGAACTCTATTACATATACAAGACAAATCCATCTGAATATGTGCTTCATATTGTTTATTACATTGCAGTGCACAGCAAACTTCCTCATCTCACACAAACACCCCTGTATACCTATTACCAGCAGCACACATAGCTCACAAAGGCTTTGTGAATTTTTAATTAATGAAAATGAACAGACTTAAAATAACAGTCAATTTTAGCATGTCAGAATTCTGCACTTGAGCAGCTAGACTTGTGCACTTTATGCATGTTTAGTCCAGCCCACAAAGCAGTGTCTCTGTATCTAACTTGGTGGACATGTTATTGGAAGGGTGAAAAAACTGCCTGTGCAACAACAGTGTCAACAAAATTAAAATAACACTCAAAATACAGGGGCCTAAGATTATTACATACTAAAACATTAATAGAGCCTACTGACAAGAACTAAACACCTCTTTCAACCAGAAAGTGTTTCCTGCCTACAAAGACATGAGGTTGCTTTATGATTCCAGACCCCTGTATGGATTGTGTGCATAACTTCTGGTGCCACTCCCCAGAGTAACCTGCATTGTTCTTTAATGAAACAAAATAAATACATTACACCTACAGGATGTATGAAAGGTGTTAGCTAAGCGTCAACATAAGATGAGATCAAGTCCTACCTAAATTTACTTTGATGAATTAAACAGACTTCTGGACTTTTCTTGCTCTGAGATTCAGTTGACAGTAGGAACTGATGTTTCTTTCAAGTGAAGTAAGTAGCAATAAGAGAAAAAGTATAATAGTACTTAGAAAGTTCGGTTTATTATGCATATTGAAAATTATAACATATGGATTTGAAGATGTTTTAATCTGAATGCCTTGTATGATGGAATTTTGCAATGCTACAGGTCACTAAGGATCCTCTGATATTTTGCTGAAAGATTTAGTCGTGGAATGTAATTCAAAGAGCCAACATCAAAAAATCCTCATGAAATTCTTGTTCACTAATGACACAAAGTTAGCAGCATTGGAATATTTTCCACAACTGAAAGTGTTCAGGACTAAATCTCATTTTTTAATTTAAGGATGTGAAATAAGCATCATTATGTCATTAAATAAATTTTGAAAGAGAAAAAAAATTAAGTAATTAGTTTACTTATTTTGAGAATGTTGGAAAAACACATGTAGTTTTAAATTAAAATGTGTCCTTAACATTTTATTCCATGTGAGAATGAGATAACAGGCTTCAGGATCTCCATCTCTGAAACAGAAGATTACAATTTAAAAAAATCTTCAATCATTTTTAGGGGAACTGGAGCTAAATAAAAAAGCCATAAGAATCCTTTGTACATTACTTAAGAACCAAAAAGGCAAAAAAATTAAGAACTTGAACAGCATTCACTGAGGATAAAACCCTTAGCAAAGGTTTTAAGGACTCCAGATGAAGACTAAATGATGTTCTCAAGAATATTGTCCTTCTAGAAACAGCTTGTAGGACTTCGGTCTTAGGGTGCAAAGTGCAAATACTCAAACAGCAGGAAATCCTACCCACTCACATAGAGGAAAAGATATTTAACTATAACTGGAAAAATTACTTTTGAAATAAAATAGATATGAAAAATAGTCTCCTGCCTGGCACTTCCTCTGTTTAAACCCTGAAAATCAACTCTAAAAATAGTGAGAAGTGCATCAGCCACAAGGGAGAGGCTTGAGCATCATTATGTGACAAAGGTTCAGAAGGGTCACTAGATGGAATCTGGGACTCTGGTGTTCAGAATAAACAATCAAAAATCTAATATTCTCTTCTATTCTCAGCTGCTGAACCTCTTTGTGAAAAAGTCTGAAACTTAGAATGGGGAAAATTAATACCAGTGCTCATCTAAACTTCTTTTTCATGTTTTCTAGAGATGAGGGGAGAGTGATGCAGGAGCCAAAAGGTGCAATGCAGAACCACGCTATTATGCAGGTTTGAAAGGAAGTAATTGCTCTTTCACCCTATTTTTTAATACAGATTACTATTATCCACTTATCTCATGGTCAGGATTACAGTCTATAAGGCAATTGATATATGGGGCAAGCAATTCAGTATTTGAGGTATGCTCTCAATTAAAACCAAAAACATTTAGGAAAAACTGCAAACAAACTACTAAAATTAGCAATGAGAAATGACTAATCAAAGACCTAAATTAACATGGTACTTAATTAAAAATCAATACTGTGTAATGATTCCCTTTGCTTTCCCTTTTCTAATACAAAAAAATTAATTTTATGAAGAAGTCTATTAAATTCTTAACAAATTTTAACATGATTTGTGAATTTTACTAGATTTGGCGTGTTTTAATACAGAATGACAAATGACAATACAAAGCAGTGTGTAAAAGAAAAAATACCTAGCAGAAGAGGTAAATCAAAATTCTTTCTACAATACCAAAATACACTGTGGTTGGGAAGGCACATGTACAGAAAGAATGCTAATTATCAAATACTAAAGATATAAAAAAAAGAAAATTAAAGGCCAGAGTTAAATCTCTTACACACTGTCAAACATGTCTGGAAGCTAAAGATCTCTAATAGTTAAGCATATTCAATTAATTACTAAGAACGTTAACTATATCAAATGCTGAGAAAAAGAGACAATAAGTTTAAGCTTACTTAAGTAATATTTGGTAATAATGATTATGTTAAAAAGCTAAACATGTAGACTTAAGATAGTCTGCTGAGTTTATCTACTCCATTTTCTACTGTATTTTTGGTGAAAAGAATACTTTCTGTGACCTTTTTTGGTTTGTGTTTCCTCTTGAGCTTAATATTTGACCTTTCTTTCTACAGTGTTCTTACAGAGAAAAACTGCATTAACAGCCAGTGAACCCAGTCACAGCACAGAGGGAAGATGAAGGCAGGGTTACAATTTGATTAACTATGGTTAGATTTACCCTTAGAACTGGAAATAAAATTAAAGTTTCCATTATCTTGACTTACAAGAGACGAGAAATTACTGCAATACCTCAATACCTTTAGTTATTTAAATATGATTTAGAGACTTTTTTTTTTTTCTTTGTATTACAAATGTCATCACCAAATGACAGGACTATATAGAAACAGAAAATACAACCAGAAGGGATTATAAGAAGTCAGCCTGGTAACCTATGTCCCATCTAAAGACAGATACTATCTAACTTAGAAGCCAGTATTATCTAACCTTTCTGAAAACACCTTGTTTCTCAGTTTTCTGCCTACCTTACCTTGGTTTTATCTAAACTACCATCTAGCTTGCTTATAGAAATCTCATCTGAGACACTATCAACATCTTAAAGAAATTTAAAATACATGACATCTGCCGCTACATTTCAATCCACAAAGCCCATTATTCTGTGGCAAATTCATCATCAGTTGAATCATTTATCAATTATTCCTGATAAAGCTCTTCTTGTTGTTATTCATGACTGTTTCATAACAGCATACAACAGCTGAGGGTTTTTTTCCCGATTATTTATTTCATTAAAACTGACTGATTTGTAATTGCATTTTTCTTACTTTTTAAACCTTCTATTTTGTTACTTTCAGAAACGCCATCCATCTTCTCTAAACCATAGACAGCTAGCACCTCCTTCACATATATTATGTTTTAATTTGAGAGGCTTTTCACACGACCTTTTTTCAACTTATCTATTCATCATGACTTTTGAAAGAAAAAAATTGGCTCAGTAAGAATAAATCATTTGAAGGTTCTTTGGACCTTTCACATTGTTTGGGAGCTGGACCAAAAATCCATTATTTGCACAGCTTGAGTCCTGCATCTTTGTATTTATTTTTATATGTGTGTGTGTGTGTATACAAAATGCAGCAAATAAAAATTAATATTGCTGTGACTTTTATTGCAGACTGAGAAAGAACTGTAATTGGTGGTATTTTTCTCAGAAAAGTGTTTGAATTTGTAATTTCCTTTTAGACAGTCTCTCTCCAAGGATTTTTAAAATAATATAACCATTACAGAGGAACGCAGCTATTATGGACCTGATTTTCAGTGCTAAATGTGCATACCTCCAGTAAAAGTCCATAGGAGCATTATATGACACATAGCTCTGAAAGCAAAAAAATAAATTAAAAATTCAATATTGTATAGCACAAAGCCTGGATGAGTAACGTCAACTTGATTGGGGAAAAAGATTAAAATTTAGAAAATGGGGTAAGAACAAAATATATTTTCTTCTAAAATATCTGAAATATGCAATTTCATTTCCTTCATTTAAAAATGCAAATAAAGGATTCATGCCCCTTAACCACAGTATTTTCTGTAGATTAGCTTGTAATTTACAGATAGTAAGTTTACCTACTCCAGACCTTACAGCTGAAAGTAAACTGTGATTCTAACGGTTGTATTTCATATTGAGATCTCTTCTACAGTAGTTCTACATCCTTTCTGTTTACTCTGGCTTTGCATGGAACCTAGTATTACCAACATACCTGGGAACAGTTATAAGATTTCTTACACCCTGAAGAAATCTTTAGCTGTGACATAAAATATCGCTCCAAGTTACTGTTTGTGCTATACAAAACTATGCAATGTTTGCTTTTAATGAAACAAAATTCTTAGCCTGCAGATTTTGTAAATTGCAGAAGAAAATTCAGCTCCTCTCTGAGAGGAGTGGTGCAGTGCTTAAGGGTAAGGGCAAAATATGTATGTTCTTTTTCAAAGCAGCAGATATGAGGAATTAATGTCTGTTAAGCACTGCAAATGTAAACCCGGAGTCTGCTGTCAGTTCCAGTCACTCTCCAATAAAAGCAGAGGGCTCCTTAAAAGAAGTGCTAGAGAATGAACTGAACTGAAATCTGAGCTTTCCCCCAGGTATAACTGGGAGAGTCTGCTGCAGCCAGCGTTGTAGCTGTGCTGTAAGCACACCCAGTACAGGTGAAACAATCTAGAATACAATTCATACTTCAGCTATGCTGGTACACATGCGAAATGTTATCCAAAAGGCAATTTCAGTAGGTTTTCTCATGTTCTTTCCTCCTCTGCACCAGCACTGGACCTTTCCTGAACCAGTCCCAATTCAGGAATCTAAACCACTAAGAACTATTCCCCCTCCCTTCTTATTCTCTTTATTGTTTTCTTCCTACTTATGTTTGTTTGGTTGCTTTTCGTTGGCGATTTGGCTCGCTGATTCAGCTAATATGAATGCAGAGTGCTTCAGTGTAAGAAAAGCACAAAGCTGCAGGCAGAGGTGGAGTGGCCACATAGTAAGTTTTAAAAGCTGTTAGCAACACACTCAGCTTAATGCTGTGTCACCCCTTCATTTTGCACTTTCAATTTCAAGTCATCAATGTAATTAAACACAGACTCCAGATGGGCAAACTATCCAAATATTTGCTATTCCTTAGCTAGAATTTACAGCTTACGAATTCTGTAATTCTATAGCTGACAAATGTCTGTAAATAATTTTTAATTAACTATTTGTCATTTCAATGAATTTACTATAAATGCCTTTGGTCTGCATCTGAAAAATGCGTCTTCAACATTCATCTACAAATAAGTCCAGACAGTTATAATTGCAGATATTTTAGTCCCACCATATTGCAACTCCACTTCAAAACACAGAGGGAGTTTGTTGGTTTTGTTTTGGCTTTTGTTGTCCATTACTTTAGATATTGAAAAATATCTTTATTTTAATATTGAATGGTTCAGGTTAAAAACAAACAAACAAAAACAACTCACCCCAAAAACATGTTGCATGTATAAAATATGGACCAACTTCCTCTACCTTTCAAATAGTAAAACAAACATGTCACTCCAGATTGCTATTATTGCTTCAGTTAACAATGCTTTCACTGATTTATGCACATACTCAGCCCTTGAAACATTTTAAGATCATGATCAATCCTCTAAAACGAAAAAAATCTTCAGGTCTGCTGTTACACACAGCACCACTGCTCCTCCTGAGTTGATGCCTGGCACGGCACGGTCTCCTTTAAAGCAGGCCCTGAAGGGGAACGATGGAGAAGTAAACAGGGTGTTTGCCCAAGGCAGGAAAGTTGGGGAAATTTCAATAGTATTTGGTTTATTCGACCAGCTATAGCTCTCTTTGGTGTGCTCCAGGATCCCTCCAGACTTCACACTTTGAAGGTGTGTCACAGTATTATGACAAGGGCAGGAAGCAGGATGCCTCAGGGTAGCCTTGAAGCAGAGCAAAGGCAGTTGAGGATAAATGAACATAACGGACAGAGACTAACAGCAAGTGAGTTGTGGGCTGACAGAAAGGTGTCAGAGCTAACACTCACATGGACAGGGCAGAATTCAGACTTGCTTGCATAAGTGTGTAATCTGAGGCCATTCTGAGCCTGACTGCTATCAGATTTCACTTCTGAAATATAGAGCTTAAATCAATTTATCTTTCAGACTGCTACTGAACACTGAATTTTTCCTTCCCACCTTAAGGCACCTTTATCTACAACAAACAGACCACACCTAAAGTTGAGGCTGTGCTGAACAGTGTTTTGTCTGATTTGCAAAAGTCAGCTAGGGAAATCCTAAACAGTTCCTGACTGGGCTGCTCAAAGCAGCCACCTGCAAGCACCACTCTCTCCAGACTGATTGCCTTTCTCTAGAGAGCCAAACCACCCCTATCCAGCAGTTGGAGATCATCTCATATTCACATGGGTCTGGACACAGAAGTCCCTCTCTAGGTTAATCAGACCTAATTCTGTGTAAACTTAAAGATAGCACTGACGGATTGCAATATTGAAATGCTAAGACCGCAAATGATGTTATAATATATAACATATATATAAATTATATAAATATAAATGTTGCTATAGGATTTAATATAGTATATCAAACAACTGGTTGTTATGCTTTCTTGCTACAGCACTCATCTAGGTCTGCTGCTTCACTTAATTACACACTGTATCAAAGCACAAGTTTAGAAGTGAAAGTTCTCATAAATGCTGAAAAGAAACCAAAACCATAAAAACACCTCCAAAACAAGTGATGAGATCACAATAATTACTTAGTCCAGCTTAAGAAAAGCAAAGGGTGCCAAGAATGAAGAGCCTTTGCAAACATTAACATATGACCATCATTACCAAGCAAGGCAAAGTAGCAGTTCCAGCAGTTACATTGTAGGAAGAGTTACCAAAGGAAATTTCTCAAAGGACAGAAGAGTCTCAAGGTACCATCACCTAGCTGATATTAATTGCTCTCTGGGTGAGGTTTTACAGTTCATAAAGCATCTTTGTCTCCATTGTAGCAACTGGCTTCATGGCACCCCAATTGGACCAGGGGAACAGAACTCCCCCACCCCCCTGAGAAAACCCTCTGGCTGGCAGACTGGAGATATGAGAAGCTGATAGGATACACTAAATACAGTGTCTTGTGATTGCAAGCAGTTTTTGCCATGTACTTATTTTTCTAGGAGAAAAGCAGTCTTATATTTTTCACATACAAATTTTGCACAGGTTACAGTGGAGTGCAGTAGGAAGGCAGTGCCCATGTCTGTGAGCTTTCCAAGTAGCTCAGCGTTAAGACCAGAGTGTATGTAGTTCTCTGTACAGGTGCTGTGACGTGCATGTCACTGGCACAAAAAAGTTGTACTAACTCTAAGTAATGACTACATCTAGTCATAAGCACAGTATAATCTTGTTATCCTGGCTCCAGCCCTCCAGATGGCTGTCCTGGTTTGGCCCAGAATAAAGGTAATTTTCTGTCTTGTAATTTTGCTTTCAGCTAAGTCTCTTGTAAATGGCTGTACTTGCTGAAATTAACAGCAAGTTTCTCAGTCAGTGTCTGCTTCAGGGACTGATAATGCTCAAAGTTTATAGTTCCAGCTAGAGGCTGGTATACAGAACCAAGGACACTGATCAGTTCTGAGGAGCATTTTGCCCTTTGGAAGCAGAAAAGGAGTAAAGAAGTCACACCTGAAACCCTCCATTAGGGAGAAGCAGACAAGATAAATTATCAAAATTGACCAAAGTATTCTATCCCATACACGTCATACTAGATTTGAGGGATCACAAGGGTCAAACCCCTTTTCCTTCCCTTCCTCCTCTTCTTCTCCTGTTCCTGTTTGCTTCAGCATCCTGGTAGGATTCCACGTGTTCGTCTGCCTCTGGTCCTGATCCGTACCAGCCCATATCTGTGTGTTCCTGCCTCCAGCTCCCAACTGCTGCTGACTCCAGGAGTCCAGCCTGGACTTTCCCAGGGCTGCCCTGCAGCCTTGGTGGTGACGTCAGAGTTATTGGGGGAAAGGTGGGAGGAACGTGGTATCAATTGTCCTGTATATTTGTATACATTTAGTAATTTTTCCTTTTTATCATTGCTGTTTCATTAAAGCTGTGCAGTTTAGTTTCCAACCTATAAGTCTCTCTCCCTTATTCTCTCTCATTCCTTTCTCGGGGAGGGGGGATTAATAGAGAGCATCTGCCACTCAGTTTAATTGCCAGGCCAGTGTTAAAACATGACAATGGCATGAGTGAAAATACAGACTTAAAAAATTGTCATGTAAAGAGACATAAGGGTATGATTACTCCAAAGAGTAGAGGAGAAGAAATAGAGGAAAAAACCTAAACATACTGGTACAAAATGATGTAAAGATTATGTTTCAAAATTTAGATTTTTTAACTGAGTGCTACCATTTATATATATAAGGCTGTATGAACTTACACACAAGGAGGACTCCATGAAGGAATCATTCTGGAGGAGTGCAGTTCATTTAGCATGGAATGGAAGAGGTAAGCAAGTCAGAGTTAGTGAGGTGAACAGAAAGGGAAAGACAATGATGATACAAAGCTGGTTTGAAGTAAGGCTTAGTCAAAGGCCACAACTCTAACAAAACTGTCCAAAATCAGTTTGGATGAAATCTTTAAAAATCTCAAAGTCTTTACCCATGAATCGGAATAATTGAATTTAACATTTGAAACATTTGTACATAAACCCAGAAATCATTAATGGCAAACTCATGCATACAAATATTACCTCCAAGACAGTAGCTATTTTGTGTATGATATTTCAACAGCTAATGATTAGGGATACCACTATACACATTGGAAAACTAAATACAGTGTACATGTACACACCAATATAAACAAAGGAAGTAGAGGGTAGGATAAAAGTCTTAAAACCAATATTGTTTATCAACATCAAAGCATGTTGACTGCATGTGAAGCTGTATTTGGATAAACAATATTTATATATCATATATATGTGTCCTTTTTAGGTATGATAATGAGAAATGTCACATTCAAGTTAGTTGTTTCTATTTCTATGCCTACTATATCCAGCATTCCTCAGGAAAAACTCTATCCCTGGAACAAAAGAGACAATAAAAACAGGAATAAAAATGGTATTACTAGTCAATATGTTAAAGTAGTTGGATCAAAAATAACGTTTTACAAGATTATGAAAATAATGTTAATTATTTTAGGCATGTATAGGTGCACACTTTTTAGACACATGCAAACACACGTCTTTATGTCAGTTTTTGTATGCAGACCATATCCATTCTCTATTTTGTCAGCTGTAACCTCTTCTCAGCAGGGACTTTGCTTTCCCAGTTGTTTGCCAAGAGAAATGCATACTGTTTGGATAATGTTAATTACTAGTATTAATTAGTAATTGAGCTTGCTATTTCAGTAATTTACATCTTGAGATGAAACACAATAGGATTTGGTCAAGAATGTATACAGATAATAATAAAAGAAAACGGGCTGCACCAGGAGGAAATAACCAGTGTAGTTACCAGAAATCAATAAGCATTGACTATGGACAGTCTATCCAGGGTTTTTAAAGAAAAAACAGTGCTGTGATCAAACAATCACAAAAAAAGTCAAAAAACAAAACTAGGATTCACACTATCATAATCAAATAACTAAGAGTCTGCTCAAATTATAGTAACTACAATTTAGAAAAAGCAAGAAAAGTAATTTTTACTATTTTGCGGTACTTTCTGCAAGGAACAGAACAGATAATGCTAATGATCATAAAAAGAAGGGCTAGAAAAACTCTTGGTCCTGAATAATCTAGTGGCTTCAACTCAAATCTGCAGAAATAGCAGAGTACTCTCTATGCAACAGAACGTTCTTTGGCACATGCAAAGCACATCCTAAACAGAACACCCAGTGAATTCACAGAACTAAGTGTGGTTCTGTAAAAGCTTATTTGCATCACTAAAAACAGAAAACCAAAACTGCTCAGATGAAATCAAGACATATGTAGCTGTGCAGTAACACAGTAATTCAGCAACTGAATTTGCTACTTGCTGAGAGTTTCCTCATGGGTTTTTTTGCCTGCAGGGATTTGACCCCAAATATCTATTAGAACACAGCATTATTCACAGCAGCAAAAGAAGCATAAAAGAATCAACAGAAAAACACTTTGATCTGTTGGGAACTTCTCAAGCCTATCCAAATCTCCCAAGGTGGAAAAAACCCAATTTTATTTTCCTATTTCCAACCTATTCTAGATTTAAGTGCTGTCATGGCGTTAAGGGGGCTTATTAGCTACTATAGAGGTGAAAGCAATTTATTCCACATATTTGTTATGATTGTATTTTAAATGAAACTTCCCCTTAAGAATGAAAAAGTAGTGACTATATGTCTATATGAAGGAATTTGCTATTCAAAAAACATTTTTCTTTTTTTTTTTTCCTTTGAAGTTGAGATCTCTCTCTGGTTATGTGCTGTTTTAGCATCAACAAAAAAAGGACCATAAAAAAATAATAATGTAATTACTATCAGTATAATGGTCTTGGAGACCCAAAGCTTCCATTTTCTTCCTGTCAGCTTTGTAAAACAAAACAACACACAAAGCAAGTATTAAACTTCATAAGAAAACTACAAAATATTTATCTTTAACTGAATCAATCCATCTTTCTTTGTAATAACTTTCCTGGTTCAACCTATGCTCTTCAGCCTTTTTCTTTCTTTTTTTTTTAACAACAACATTATGTTTTTAATGATTCCTGCATGCCAAAACTTGTTCCATTAAATCAATCCAGTCTTTTTAACATAATGAAAGATACCATCTCCAAGTATAGGGAGCCAAAATAGTTTACACTAATGTAGATCTTCAAAGTACATGCTCTAAACCTGATGAAAAACTGAGGAACTAAATAAGTTGCTGTAGAACATATCCAAAAATACGGATTTCAGACTGAAATTTATCCCGTGTTCCTATTACAAATCTTGACAGAAAAGGCACTTTTAAAATCTACATGAACAGTTTCTCTACATTATTTGCGTTAGGAAGCTACAAATTCTTCTTTAAGTGGAAAGCAGTGTCAGAAATATTTCACGTACAAGACATTTTTAGCTAAATACCGTAGTTTTATATTTCAAACCTAGAGAATCTCACTAAAAAGTTAAAAGTAATTTATTTTACAATCGAAACAATATATGACTCTTTTCCTTTGAGAGTCTAATGGCTTCCTGACCTTTTAACCCACTACCAAGTATCTCCAGCTAACAATACAACTCAGCCTCTCCATCAACCTTCTTAAAAGACTGTCTTATGCACTCTACAATTGCAACATACAATACTTATCTACAGTCAACAGAAGATTTTGTCAGTTTTGTGAAATATTTGTTAAATCTAGTGAACCATTTGCAATGAACTGATATACAGGCCAGGCCCTTCCCCTCATAGGTTGCTTTTTTAAATCTCTACAACTACAAAATCCTTCTGACCTCTCACAATAAAAAAAAAAAAAAAAAAAAAAAAAAAAGACACTTTTCTAATGCTGGACATGATTTGCTAGGAGGGATATTTGCTTCAAAACACAAAGCAAGTCTCAGAGACGACTTTGCAAGGATTTCTAAAATAATTTAAAAATAACAAAACCAATAGGTGTTAAATAGCATACATGTTTGGAAGACAAAATCTGCTTGCTGCTTATAATATGCATAGAGGAGTTCTTTTTTTTCTCTAGTATCCAAAAGCATCTTGCAAATTCCTGTTACTTTTGAACTCCCCATGAAAGGAAGGATCATTAATAAGCTGGCTTGCTCAGCACGTTAGCTGAAAGGAAAAAAAAACCCAGCATCTCTCAGAAGAAACCCTCAGAACTCCTGCTCACCATTTGATACAAGAAGTCATAAAAACATTCACAGCACTGATGATGCCTCTTTTGGCAAGGATCAGCTCCACCATGGCACTAGAGAAGATGGGGCAATGATGAGCTTTTTTGGTACTTTTGATTGTATCTCTACTACTTCCCACCCTCTCTGCTTTTCTTCTGCCTCCTTTGCCTTTTCAGATCATCACCAGTTCTATACAGTGAGCTGTTCTGTCTTCACATACAGATTAGTGAGACTAGAGGAATTTTTCTATGAAAGAGGTTGCACGTTTGTAACATTTGGCAAGGATGACCTCCTTCTGGCACACAAGATACTTTCTGGGTTGCCAAGAGTTTTTTTCAACGTGATTATAAAAATGCACTTGGACTGCTGTGAAGGTGAGAGTAATGACAAAAAAAAATAAGGCATGTAGAAGCCAACTTTATTTATAGCCAGTTCCCTTATCTGTGTCTAAAGATCCTTCATCAAAACAGAAAGGGAAGAGGGAAGAGGGAAGAGGGAAGAGGGAAGAGGGAAGAGGGAAGAGGGAAGAGGGAAGAGGGAAGAGGGAAGAGGGAAGAGGGAAGAGGGAAGAGGGAAGAGGGAAGAGGGAAGAGGGAAGAGGGAAGAGGGAAGAGGGAAGAGGGAAGAGGGAAGAGGGAAGAGGGAAGAGGGAAGAGGGAAGAGGGAAGAGGGAAGAGGGAAGAGGGAAGAGGGAAGAGGGAAGAGGGAAGAGGGAGCTTTTTATGCAGGACTAAATGCAAAGTCAACACAAAGTAGAAAATTGTGAAACACCTGATGAAATGAAACTAGATCTAATCTAACCTTTTCCAGTTCAAAGCTAAAAGCACTGATATATAATTTTGATGCACAGAATCCCAACCTTTCCCATTAAAAAATGTCCCTTTTTGGTTACTATGCAAAATTTGCTGATAAACTACCCATGAAATTCCTATTATCAAGTATAGGATTAGCTCAATGCTGCCTTTAACAAGATAACTGATGGACTCATAAATGACCTTTTGAGTGGCAAAATATTAATTTAGGTGACTCCTAAGATAGAAAGGTAAAAGACTAAGTGTAGAAAAAAATTGCTGGGAAAAAGAAATGGAGATATTTTGGTTTTTTTCTCTTTAAATAAATAAGGTTTGACTAAAATATATTACATTTATATTATTTTGCATAGCTGTCAACTGTGATATGAATTTTTGTTTGTGTTATTTTTGTAAACGCTATAAAGAGCGTGTTTTCTAAAATAAATTTTATTAGAAGTTATACTGGAGCATCCCTTGAGATAGGAGAAAATACCTTCTTTAAAAGTAATCTCAGGCATAAGGATTAAAAAGATAACTTAAAGCTTATTTCTTTTATCTTATCACATCTTTGCTCCCTCGCGTAGGGAAGAAAGTGATAACTACTGCAGAAACAGAAAGCACACTGCAGACAGATTTCAAGGCTGCACCCTGTTAGATCAGCTGATGAAGATCCAGAAAGGGGTAACCATATTTTCCTTATTTTAAACTGCCATGTTTTCCCCAGTAAAGATGTTTGTAAGACTACAGGATTAGAATGTAAAAAAATTACACAGAATCCTCTAGAGATGGGCACTGAATGTTGATAAGAGGCATGTACAGAATATGTACGATAACAGAAGCTGAGGCTGAAACTGGAGAAACAAGGACCAGAAACTGTTGGGATTTTTTTTACTGGAGCTCAAAGAACTTGTAAAAAATGATACCTTATGTGTCAACAGTGGGGTGAGTGACTGATTCAGACCCATGCAGTTCTACCTGTATCTCAGAGAAGGGGGGCCTGAGGCATAGTGCAGGGTACAGTTCCCTCTATTGAATTCAATTTTCTTCAGTGCTTGGTGAATATTTATAAAGAATACATTAAAAACATTCCTACATATTTCACTACAGCAACATTAAATTGTGACTTAAAGAGGTTATCATAACATATTTTTAATTTTCTTTTCTGGCAATAATTTTACTACTGAGATACCTGTTAACATTTGTTTCAACTATTCCAAAAAGAACTTTAAGTTTGGCAGTCATGCCCTGTTAGTCTCTTAACATTCAATAGCAGATTAGTAGAATGCAATTATCCATAAAGTGTTTATCAATATTAGTAAGGGTTCCATAAGCTGATGATTTACATAAAGAAAGCTGCTCAATTTTTTACTGCAGCTGCATCTATTCTTTGTGCTATGGGAACTATTCTAAAACACTAATAAACATAATTTCTGATATCCTGTGAAATTGAGACCATATTCATTTAATATTCTTTGGAAATTACATTATTTTACATGACAGAAAACGATTTTTTGTATAATGTCTGACATAATAATCTAGTTAGTATTTTAGTAAAGAGCTAGAATACTAGAATAATTGTAGAGACAAAATATAACAGCAAAGAGTGATCAATACCAAAAGATACAACTAAACAGTTTTTAACTAACTACTAAATATATTTTTTCCCCCTTTCCTGAGAAAAATTGCAGAAAAATAAGTCTTGCCAATGTTTTAAGGAAAAAATATCTAGAAAATTGAAAACCACTAACATTTTAGAGTTGTAGATACATACTGGGGCTCCTGGCAAACAAGCTGAACATGAGTTAGCAACAAGCCCCTATTCAAAGCCAGCAAACAGTGTCCTGAGCTGCATCAGGCAAGGTGCTGCCAGCAGGTCAAGGGGGGTGATTCTTCCCCTCTACACAAAGCTGCTGAAGCCACACCTTGATCAATGGGTCCAATTTTGGGCAGCCCAGCACCTGAGAGATCTGTCCCTTTTGGAGAGAGCCCAGCAAAGGGTCACTAAGATGATTAAGGAACTCCAAGAGAGCCCCAAGACAGTCAAGGGTACTTCTACAAGAGAGGGCTGAGAGAAGCTGGGGAAGCTGGAGAAGACAAGACTCAGGGGGGACCTCAGTGTATATAAACACCTGAAGGGAGGCCATAAAGACCACCGAGCCAGGCCTTTTTCCAGTGGTGTCCAGTGACAGGACAAGAGGCAATGGACACAGACTGAAACTTAGGAGAGTCCCTCTGACCAGCAGAAAACAATTTTTTACTGTGAGGGTGACCTAGCACTGGAAAAGATTGCTCAGAATAAAGGTTGTGGAATCTCAATCCGGTGGCTCTGCCTGAGTAGGGGCACAGAATCAGATGACCTGAAGAGGTCCCTGCCAACCTCAACCATTTTGTGAGTCTGTAGTACAACCTTTACAAACAAAATTTACGAGTTTGTTCACATAAGAACTAAAAATCTCATTTAGTTATTAGTAGGTTACATGAAACCTGTCATGAGTGAAACCTTATCTACCACAGAAGTCAGGGTTTAACTCATTATCAGCAAAGGTCAACAATTGCTTTACAGGCTGGAAATCTTTTAAAATATATTCTCAAGAAAAAAAAATGCATGTACCTTCATTTATAGTATCTATTTCTCCCTTTTTGCAGGCACCTATTACTATTTCACAAGAAAAATCTTTAGAACTGGCTTAAGCGTTAATTTACACTAGCTAAGTCTTTGACAAGTTTGTAGTTGGCATTAAGCAAACAAAAGAAACAAAAAGTAAACAGGAATAGGACCAAAAAAACAAACAGTAAAAAACAACAGTGCAATTGTTACACCTTCAAAGATTTGTTCAGAACTTTTACAGAAGACTGGAATTTGTCTTTGTAAATATTTTATGAATAAGATCTTGTAAGAAGTAGGCAGATTTCTACTGCTGAAAAGAATTATATGTTTATTTTATATGAAGCATAGGAATAATCTGCCTAAAATAAAAATTATCGAACCAGGTATATATATATATATATGTATACAAAAATGCATTAAGCATTTATAGAGAGATACAGCCTTGTAGTAAGCAATTGGTAACATCTTTCAGCTCTCAGGTGTATGTTTTTCACTGCAAACTGCTAAAATCAGACAGCTCATCTTATGCATTTCACTTCTGTTTGCACTTTGTAATTCTGTTCCTCATACATGTTCCCATTACACTTGGACAATTGTCAGTGGAAAAAGTAACAATGTTTCCTTTGAGGCTAAAATTTACAGATGTACCATGCCTCCAATCATAAATTCTATCATTCTAATATTACACATATAATTTTTGTGCACAGCCCCCTTTATAGTCCCTTTTATAAAAGATAAATTTAAAAAATTAATTTTAATATTTTCATTAGAGTCCATGTCCATATAGTATTTATAATCTGATACTAACTTAAATTTTTTTAAGCCTTCTATGTTTGGTTTTTTTTCAAATGGCTCTTTAAAAAACAACAACAAAAACAATAGAACAACTCTTTTCTGACAGGCAGGATTTTCCAACTCATAGTGCTTTAAATTTGAAATGCATGTTTTTCTTAAAAAACAACAAACTCTCTAAAATAAGCAAAAAAAAAAAAAAAAAAGCAGTTTTACAGAAATATAATATATAAACATATTTGAAAAATAAATGAAGGATGAGCAATAGAGCAAGAAAATCTAACTGGATTAAATTCTTCTTCTGTCTGTAAAATGAGTTTTTGTCTCTAAATACTAAGTACTATACCAAGAATTCTAAATTATATCAAAGGCAGGAATATCAAAGACAAACACACGCAGTGCTTATTTTTCCATCTTCTTTTAAGCATATGATTATTTACCACCCAACAGGTAATTATCCACTTTTCCTTTATTCTAAGCATCTATTCACTCCTCTAGAGAATGTGATTTGCATAAAGGCGATCTCCTGGGAGTTTTGGCTCTATCTGAAAAATCACGATCAATTTCTGTGTAATCCAGCTGGATATGAAGTGAGATATGGCACATAGATGAATGGAAATGCAAGAAGCACCAAAGCGTGAAAGAAAGTCACCTTGAAGGGCTGACACTGCAGCATATTTTCCCTAAAGTTTTGTAGCTACATTACACATGCATGTTCAAAATACACACTGCCTAAGCATAAACTATATGAACAATAACCTCTTAGAGCATCTAAACATTTCCAGAATGCACATATTAGCAAGGTTAGGGACTAAGTCCATTATGCCCTTATGATAATTTGTTTTTTCTCCAATTAAGGTGACAAATAAACTCCTGCAGATGGCTTAGATAAATCTGGATAGAAACTGGTTCCTTTCAGCAAAGGGTATCTATCTCATTTGCCATGCAAAGGCTCCAGCGTACCAACTATCTCTGTGAACCAAGAAGAAAAGGTACAAGGTTATCACACTGGATTAATTGCTTTAAGCTTCATGATGATGTTGTCCTAGAATGTTAATTTGCCCTATTTTTGACATATACATTACCCCAGCACTTTGCTGGTTCTCACTTGCCCCTCTCCCCAAGGCCTGGGAGGCAAGTCCATTCTGAGAACAGCATTAGATTATTTCTTTAAAAACATCTTTTTTCAGAAAAAAATCAGTACATTTGGATGAGATTTCACTGAAAAAATAACAGTAACTCTGATGAACTAAGTTTCGCATGCTTGCTTTAGACTTAAAATGCCTTTGCATCCTTATGAGTAGCACAGTGCAGAAACGTACTGTAATATTGAGTACTTAAATGGATCCATTCATCTCCAGCCAGGAGGAAGAAGATGAAGTTGAAATCTTAATTTTTTCTATTTACTGAGGCAGTAACTCACACCTAGTAATAAGAAAAGTCCCCAGCATCTAAAGAAAAACCCTTATCTTCTTAAGGATTAACCACAGTATAAGACACCTTAACTGAAATTTAATGGTTTACAGAGTTTTTAAGGCAAATTGATGATATGAGAAATGGATACATATAACTGTAACCATTAACACAAAATTGCACAATTTATTTATACGTTAATCACGTGGATGTTAGTGAGAATCATATTATGAGGTTATGTAATTGCTTTGTAGATAAGATACACATGGAAGTGTATATAAAGTGCCAAAAACCTTTACACTGTTTGCTAAAGAATTATTCACACTCAGTGGAAAAATTTCCAAGTGCTGTTATTTACTCATTTCCATATAACTCTAACAATTCTAAGACAACGTAAAAGTCAGGGATGTTTTTTTGTTTTGTTTATACATTGCTCATAAAGCACACCACAACAGACAGAATACAGGACAGATGTAGAGGTAAGTAAGGGTTTTTTTTCATATGTGCAGAAGATATTAGAGAAGTATTTACACATATTTAGCCAAGATTAGAGGCTAGTATTAGTGATTTCAGCACTATACAGATCCCCATGCATTAAACTATAACTTAAGTTTAAGGATCTTTCCAGATAGCCATCACTATGTACAGCATTGTATGTGTATCATAAAAACACTATAATGATTAACTGGAGAATTAAAGTGTAAGAACAGGCAAGTGTAACGGTGGTTATTGTCTTACTATAACATCTGAAGGAAGAAACTGGTCTATTGCCTCAGCCATGTACCACCCACCCACACACTTCTAGTTTAATTCCAGAGCAATGAAGACTTTCACAGCAAAACAAATACATCTTTCTTCTCTCATTCCTTCACAGATATGCTCAGCCATCTGAGAAAAGTTATGTGAAAAAAAATATTAAGAATATTGTGCTAAAAATGCCTCCAAAAAAGCATACTTGACTATATATTTCTTCAGCATTGAACATCAACCCAAAGGAGAACTCGTATGTTGCTAGCAATTTAGTCAATGGTATTAGCAGAATAAAGGAACAGAATTTAAAAGATTACTTTTGAATGAGATAAAATGTGAAATTTAAAAGCCCTTTAAATAATGAGTTTCTTGCTGTTAAAATTTGTCACAGCTAGATAGCAAAACAATTACTTTGTGACAGATTCTGAGGAAAATGGTAACTTCATTTAAAGGGTAGACAAATTTAATACAGTTATTTCTCTTTTTATTTTCTCCTTTGTATTGTGGTACTTTCAGAGTGAGTGGCTGTCAGGGACTTGTATGGACGCCAACAATGCAGTAAGAAGGGACTACAAAACACAGTGTTCTATAAGTGAACTACCAGTGAACACACACAATGGTTCTGCTTCTTTTATAAAATTCCCGTTAAGAGTTGGTTGGGAAATAACGGTTTTCCTTTTCAAGAGAAAGAAAAATCCTTAGATGATTCTGTTGCTTTTATAAGCCACTGTTTAGGATGCACCAACATCCTTCTTTTCTTCCTAACTACACAATAGTAGCTAGGGATTTGTATCTTCTCAGAAATACTAGTCTACATTGCATGAGATCCTTGTCTGACTGAAAAAAAGTTATGTTAAGACAGTTTGATGGGTGCAATATTATTTAATGGTTAATAGTAATTAGCTCTGTCTTTTGGAAGTAAACTCCTTATTTGCCCAAATGTCTTGTAACAATAATCTGTGTAAATTTTCTGCTGAAACCATAGGGATATCTAGCATGTTTGCTGCACAACACAAAAGGCTTGCAATATTTTTAAGTGATCTGGCTGAATTACAGTGGTAATTATTTTCTTTGTCCCCTGTGTTTTGATTTAGGGTGTGCTTTAATTTTTTTTTTTTTTTTTTTAATTCAACTGGAAACAACTTGACACTCCTGTGAAAATGAGTTAGCACTCCTGTCCTGCAGGTGTTCTTCCAAAAACAGCATGAAGGCATGCTAGGCATCACTACTCAATAAAATTTTTAAATATTTTTATGAATACAAGGAAGGAGATCTAGAGGGGAAAGCAGAAGACTGACCCCAGCTATGCATGCACTGCAGGGAAGAACAACTTTTTGATAGAGCCGAAATAGACTGAAGTGCTGTTTGTGTGAGTAGCTTGTGAGTATTTTACCACGTTGAGGAACTTAAGCTTGCATTAACCCGAAAGTTGTTCCTTTCCCTTTCATATTATTTGAAAGCATAGGTCTCACCTGCACACAACCAGCCTTTTATTTTAGAAAGAGAAACTATTCAGTTATTAAACTACGCATAAAAATGTTATTTTAGTTATTTTAGTGCCTGCTTTTCTGTATTTCCTTCCTGAAACTAGATATAGAAACTAGATATAGTTGAAGTCAGGCAACATCTCAGCCCTATGGATTAAAGGAAAAAAAAAAAAAAAAAGTGTGTGATCTTGCACATGCAAGATGCATGAATAATTACCAATAGAAGAAGAGTGAATAATCGGCAATAAAGGATTATTATAAAAAAAACTCAAAGAACAATTCTTTATTTCAGGAAAGCAATATTAATACAAAATACTAGTTCAAAAATCATAAGCAAGACAAGACCAACTCAACTACACTGATAGAAAGGGCATAGGATTCAGATCAAAACAAATCTTTGTGATGAGGATGTATTTTGGAATGAAGAGCTCAGCAATCTCAATTACTTTTCCAAGGCACATGCCATTGATATTGTAAGTAATAACTGAGGAGAGATTAAAAAATAACTTTTACAAGTCATTATTGCCCATTTATCATCCTTAGTTACTTACGATATTGAAAAATAACTATACAGTGAATAAAATTTTCATTGTTAATTTCTTATCTTTAATTGCACTCTGTATTGTCAAATCCCAGAATTAAACTATGTTTTTAAAAAACCCTTTTATTTGCACTTTTGCAAAGCTTATTGGACAATTCAAAAGTATTTTGACAAATATCAGAATAACAACTGATTTAGTCTTCTATGAGAAGGAAGACACCAGACAAAGTTCACTGTCTGGAAGTTGAAGCTAGATAAAAATCAGACTAATAGCAAAGTACTCTATAGTGAGAATTTCTAATGTATATCATAACCTGTCTGTAATTACTCTGAGGTCTCCAAGTCTGGACCATGTAAATTTCTAAAATATCTTACAGAAGCATCATTTGACATTATTTATTCGTCTTTATTTAAATGTTATTTATAGCATGGGAGCATTCTTGCTTTCTGTGGTTATTTCAGACCATTATTTTGTCATGTTATTTTTAGCATAAACACATTCCTATAATGCTCAATATCAACCACATACTATGGCCAGTTTTGGACTCTCCAGTGAAAGACACGCACAATGGAGAAAGTCCAAATAAGAGCTACCAAGATGATCAAGGGCACTGCATACTAGAAGCTGAAATGCAATTACTCTTAAAGCTAAGGGGAAAACCTGTTGATTTGACAACTACACGGAGAACACTGAGTCAAACACTTCCCAGAGATGCACAGCAGAAGGTATGAGAGACAAAGGACAGAAAACAGAACATGGGAAATTTTAACTCTGTAAAGAAATGAGGGCAGTTAATCTTGGAACAGTGGCTAAATAAGATCATGCAAGATCCTTGAAGAAATTTGAAAACCCAGTTGGGTGAGCGAACTGGCCCTACTATTGGCATGAGGTTAGACAAGATGACATCCAAAGGTGCTTTCCAACCTATATGATTTTGTCATTCAGGTTCTAACTAGGCCCACTGAAAATGTTGTCACACAATTAACCAGGCTTATTGAAAATACTGAGCAAAGGCAGAGCTCAAGTTGTAAGTCTTTTCAAAGAAGATTTCCAAGAAAGCAGTAAAAAGAACTTTAGGCTATGTTAAAATCCTAAATATAAATCAGCTCAATTAAGGTTTTACTATTTACTATGTTTGCTTGTATATTTTACTGTAAGGGCTGAAATGTCTTTGTCAAATTTATTGGGAACTAATAAGTACAGAGCTGATGAGACTGGTAGAGCATGAAAAAGAAATACACTTTTCTTCCTTCCTAAGAAAAGGCTCAAATATAAATCATGCCAGGTAAACAGCAGAATAATATTCAATGAAATCACTGGTAACCCAAAGCCTTTTCAATGTACATTTAAGTAGTAAAGTATTGAGTTACAAGAATAACCCAAAGATATTTAATAAATCTTCTCCTAGTTTACGCAGTAAAGATTAGGAAACTCACCTTTGCAATAGGCTATAATCTGACTTTAGAAGCTGATGCAAATAGAATTAAGTTTAAAGTTTTTTATAGATACACTTACTATTCATACATCCAGGCAAGAGTTCAGCAAGTAATCAACGTATGAGATATAAAGTGAAAGTACTAGAGTAAATCATTTAAAGACTACTTAAGACAGCAAAAGCACCTTAGGAACAAATCGGGAGTACCTCTGAAAAATCTCAAAAATTGCAGCTTAAAAGCTAGAAAATTACCATATGATAAGGTCAAGAGTGGTGAAGTAGATAGCACGTGTTTCATGAGAAGTGTGGTTAATGTGCAGCTGGATTTTTAACAATTCTTTAAACTACAAGATTCAGAGTAAGAATTCTTCTAACATCGGGGTGTTTAGTTCCCTTCAAAATATGACACAGTAATCAATATAGAGCTGAAGACAGTGCTTAAACTGTTTATCCTGAGTAAAAAGCTTGCATATAACAATTTTATGATTTATATCTTGCTGAAGAACTTCATCTTAGTGACTTCTTTTAAAGTCTGCATTATTCTACTTTAATTATAGCTGGATAATCTTTCTTCATCTCCACTTAATAGCTTCTGCATCTTCACATCTCTTCAACTAATGTTTTGATTTCTATGTAGACATTTATCTCAGACAGCTTATAGCACCCCTAATTGTCCATGAAAACAAAACTGAAAAGTATTAGAGAGTTTCTGTATTATTTGTCTCTCCAGTGGTTTACAACATGCGTATATTCACAAATAACACAGACGATTTCTTACTGAAACAAATAGCATGAAGTATCAGGCTGTGGCCATCTATTTTTATCCAACAGCAGTTTGGCCAGCTGCTGATTCTTGATTCAAGTCTGGAAAAGCTCTGCAGGAAATCTACATCAGAAGAAAGGGAAAGTGACAGAGTGAAACAGTTTTAAATATTATTTTAATATTCCTAGGTAAGTAGAACACAGAATTCTTGTTACTGGGGGAAGCGAACTGCGTGTAAGAAAGGCTGCTGAGGGCAAAGGAGATACAGAATCATGGCTGTCACGCTCCAAGAATCAATAACTTAGAGGTAGCCTGAAGGAGATTAGAAATGCTGAAGCAGTCGATCACCTAGGATCATTTGCTGGGCCAATGCAGACCTATCCAAACTGAACTCATAATACAGTCCAGGATAGGCTACTTGTTGCCTTCCACCCTTCAAGAGTGCCAGAATCTCAAAACCAGGAAAAAAAAATAGGCAAACACAGACACTGTTAGGCTTGCCATCACTGAGCCACACGCTCCAGAAGAAAAATTTCCTGCTCCTTTACAAGCAATGCACTTCAAGCAAACCAAGTGTGTTTATTCTCATTATAAGAAGGAAGTGGTCATTTTCAGTGTTAATTTAATTGAGCCATAAATTACATGTTTTCTGTTGACTAGGAACATAAATCCTACAGTTCCATTTTAATCTTAAACTCTAACTAATGATACATACCTTCACATTCCTGACAATGTTAGATACCTTCACATTCCTGACAATGTTAGATACCACTCAACATTAACCTTAATGTTCACATTCCTCAGTGCAAAGGATCAGCCTCTTGCTGAGCAAAATACTTGTGTGTAACACCATTGATAGAAAGATGTGGAGTGGCAAAAGGAGGAGGAAAGGCTTTGCCTCTTTTGTTCTTTGATTAATTGACACTAACCCCATACAAAGTTTGAAGAGTGGGACTGTAGCTGGGAGAAGTTTTCTACTCAAGGTTTACAGCAGAAAGGTGTACTATGAAGCCCATGTTCTTACTAAATCCCTTAATGCACTGAATGAGACAGAAGGGAATACTACTCAATTGTGTAATTAAGCACATATTGTTTGGCCAGCACCATCCCAAACTCCACTACTAAGTTACCTTCTGAGATGCTTCTAGCCAAGGAGAAAGTGAAGATAGCATTTAGAAGAAATCAAGTTCTTCCTTCTTTCCTATACAGGACCAACATTGTTTAGTAGATACTCAGAAGCAGAAGATAGGGTAGGGGCGATATTGGCAAAATTACTTTCAAACCATTGCTCACTTTTAAGTGCTTCCCACACGCAGAAGAAAGAATAGTTACAGAGCACTAAGGAAATTAATCCTTAGACAGCACCATTACTCTGTTGTTTTCTCTGTGTAAATGCTTCCTTCACCTGGGAAGGAATAGTGCTGGTGGTTCTGCAGTACAATTTCTTGATTGATCTGTGGTAAGCATCTCAGGAATGAGTTTACTGCCCTATTGCTTTAACTACTCGGTTTACAAATCCATATACCACTCTTATTTTGTCTGGGTTGCTTTCATATGCTTTATTGTCATATTTTTCACAAAATCAGTGCTCATGTGACAACAATTTGCAATTTACAAGAAATACTTCAGTATCACCGACTGCTAAAGAAAATTGAACTAAAGTTTTTGCAACTCGCTAATACTTAAAACACAGTTTTATAACTTTAAGATACACTGAAGAAAAAAATGTGCTACAGCCCAGAAAGCAAAACAGATTATTTCTGAGCATTTTTTCAATTCCACTTCTTGTTCGTGAAACATGAACTACTACATTGCATTTCAGCACCACCTGCTGACGCACAAAAATATAGCAGCTGAGCAAATAAATACGGAAACTTACAGGTTCCCTTTCTGCTTGCTGTCTGTTTTTCCCTTGTTGAAACATGGAGGAAAACAGTTTTGCTTGATTTTGTTTGTTTGGTTTGGTTTTGCTGTTGTTTTTTGGGAGGGTGAGGTGGGGAGTGGGTTTTCTTGTTTTGTTTTGTATATTTGCTGGCCAAGGTATAAAAAGCTTAGTTTTCCTTGTAAACATATGAAACGAGCTGGTATTGCTTCTAGTACAGCAGTTCTCTGCTTCAGAAATGTCTCATTGGAATCAGGCTGCCTTTGGACATAGAACAGTGCACAGGAGTCTTTAATAACAGACACAAACTCCTGAGCTGGAAATTAAAGTAAAAGCAATAGGGGCAGATGAAAAGAGGAAGATAAGTTTTTGAATCAGGTTTAAGATTAATAATAACAAAACCTTTATTTTTAGCTACAGGTTATGCAGATGTTTAAGGATTTGGTAATTCAAAGCAGTGCCAGTTAGAACACATACTTCTGCATTTTGCCAGGTAACTGTGTAAGCATCAAAATACTAAATAGCAAGCTAAAAGGAAGCACTCCTATTATGATAGAGCATGTCTTGTAAACCAGGATTGTTTCTTGACAACTGCATGACAAATTCTCACCTTGCTGAGTCTGCCTTTCATTAACATTTGTCAGCAACAAGAACAGAGACAGGGATGATGAATAAAACCCAAAGCACATTGCCATACAGCACCCAAACATGATGAAGCTCTGAATCATTTGAATTATTTCGATACTTTTGATCTTATACTTACTCTCGTATCTCAGACAGATCATCACTCTATCACTAATCTGAATTTGTTTTTATCCCCCCTTTTTATACTTGAAAACAAAACAAATAGAAAAAACACCATAATTCAAAGTTTTTAGAAATCTGCTGTAAACATCTTATACATAAGTATTGCTTACCTTAATGCACCACTGCACAAACATTATATGGAGAGGGGTACTGTGTTTTTTTGTAGTTTCTGTTGTGTTTTGTTTTTTTTTTTTAATTGCACAGAATTTTTCAGTCTTCCTTGCACCTAGTCATTCTTGTCCTCCATAAGCTTTGTTAGTCAAGACAGTTTAAAACTATAAGAGCCTTTTAGAAAACTCAGTCTCCATAGTGTACACAAACCCCATAGTTTTTAAACTACAAAAAAGCACTAAGTGTCAACTATATTTCTGTATATTGCTTTTCTGATATTGTTATGCCTCAGGGTTCATCAAGTGAGAAACTGTTACATAGTATTTAAGAAAAACACTAAGGAAAAACATTTGTAAGATGACTGACTGCCAGCAGTAATAGTACATGAGTTAATATCTGCAGACAATTTGCATAACTCATTAGCATGAGTTTGTTAGAATGAATCAAGTCCTGTATTTAAATGGAATAAGAAGTTTCACATTGCAGAACTCGAAAATACAATTTTTCAGGTTTTCACAAAATGTGAATATACTCTTGCTTTGTTAAAATCCTAAAAATAGGGATAGAATATTATTGTTTTTGTTATAGAGTCTCTCCCCTCCCCTTGTACTTTTCAAGTTGTACCATATGCTTTTGAAAAAACAGACATAATTTCTTAAGGTTATGAAAATGTCCACAGAAAGCTGTGACACAGATGAACCAGTTTTGAAATAAATACATTTTGAGGAAGAATTCCCAAAAGGAAAAGCAATTACAAGGCCAGGGTCTGTAATAAATGGGAGGAGTGCTTCCCATACTGTACCTATGATGTGGCTGTGCTCTGCCAAGCAAACTGAAACAGCTCCAAGTTCAAACCAGAAAAAATAAAAATGGTTACAGAGCACACATGTAGTTATTTGCTGTAGAAAGAAAAGGAGTTTGATCGTAAGTGCTTATTATAATGCCTTAATGAACATGAAGCTCTACACGTAGGTCTTTTAATTTAAGCATTAATTTCAAGGAATTAAAGATTTGCAATCAACTAGAAATATTCATCCTAAGTCAATTAAGACAAGTTCGGTTTTGAATATGAAAACCTCTGAACAACATTGAAGGTTCAGATACATAAAACAGTTTTCTTAGAGCAATAGTATACACATTCTTTTTTCTACTAATTGATCAGAAATTATACATTATATTTATCTGGGTAATTTTGAGATTTCTCATATTGTGTTAGCTACATCAACTGCTTCAACATTTGCAGACTTGAAATTAATTGGGTTTTATTGGTAGGCTTTATTTACTATTTGCCAATTTGTCACATACCATGTTGAGTTTACAAGCTGCTGTTTTAATTTAGATCCTTTTCTATTTAAAGCTGTTCAAATAATCATGTTTTTTATTTGAAGGCAAAAAAAAAAAATCTGAAAGGGACAGAAAAAAAAAATCTGAAAGGGACAGAAAAAAAAAAAAAAGCTTTTCAAATGCAGAAGTACAGAGACAACACTAGAAAAGAATGGTCCCTTTTTCATCTAACTTCGGAGATTAAGATTCCCAGTAAATCCCAGTATATTTTGTTGTAAACACTGTTTCATATATAATAGTGATCAAACTAAACAATAACACCTTCAGCTATCACCACACACAATCCTACACTAAGAATGATGAAAAAGAAGCCAAGGACAAAGTAATGACAGACCAGAGCCTCAAGTCAGTGAGATATATGCACACAAACACACACCTGCCCTGCTCCGTATGAAGCTGGACAGTCAGCTAGATGGCACACAGCAGTGTGCTTCATACCAGCTGTATATTAAGAAGCTTTGCTCCTCCTAAAGTAAATCATCATCTTTGGAGATTTCTAGAAGACATAGATGTGATGCTTAGGGATATGGTTTAGTGGTGGACTTGTCTGTGTGCTACATTAATGGTTGGACCTGAGGATCTTAAAGGCCTTTTCCAGCCAAAATGGTTCTTTGATTTAATTGATCCAAGGACTTGGAGGGACTGGATACAATGGTTATCTGTAGGTTTGCATCATGCATAATAACATTAGGTAGTAACAACAGGTGGGGAACTGCATTCCTCAATAGAGAAAGGTTTTCAGTTACTGTCTAGAGACTATTGCAGAATTGCCAATAGATTCAGGAAGGATTTTTACTTGGGTGGCATTGCATGATCTGGTGTTATGAATTTCACCTTTCCCAAGCTCTTCTGTTCTGTGCTCTCTTCCCACACATAACTCCTGGAATCCTTTCTCTACTCATAATTAGCACAGGCATAGGGCTGTGCTGAAACAGCTACTTGGTTTTGGTTCTGAGATGCAGATAATTTCTAAATAAATACTTCTTGTGCTGCTTCTACCCTTTAACCACACACATCCACAGACTATAAAATACTGATTTACTGTTAACTTGTTTCATGAATTCTGCTCACACAGGACATTTTACACCATGCTATTATACACTTCAGAAGATAGCTCTCTTTTTTTGTTGCTGCTGGAGTTCAAACTGAAGGGGTATTATAAAAAAGAAACAAAAAATTCCTTCAGAAGTTCCCACCACACCGAAGATCTAAGAAAAAGTGAGAATGCTTCCCTGTAATAAGTTAAAAAAATGTAACTCCAAAGTTATTATGAAATGACAAAGAGCTGTTTTCTTTTCTTATGTTATCCCTAGGAAATAAAAGATGACACAGGTTTAAATAAATTCTACCAGAGCTCCTCCTCAGGCAACTGAGACTTGTATATAAATCACGGTTACTAATTTGATGCCATGCAGCATTAGTGAAGCTTTGTAGCCTTGATGATAACACACGAGTTTTGGTCCAGAGACCTGGGAGCTCTGCAGGCTGCACGGCAGTCTCCAGGCTTCCCTGGGCTATCGTGGACAGTGTGAACAATACTGGGGCATTAAAAACACCCCACCAAGCATAGTGTTCTGTTTCTTTGCATTAAAACAAAAAAATAATAATTTAAGAAAGGATCTAGGTGGTGGAAAAATAATGAAGTCATATGACGATTTCTGCAGTAAAAAAATAAATGCAGTTTTATTCTGTGCATTTTGCAATATGGTTTATAGATCACAACATATACACTGTCACTTGGTCTGTAGACTCTCTCATTTCAGGAACTAGCATGTAACTCATGATCCTTTTAAACCCTCATATTATCTCTCCATTTTGTCTGCATCTCTGCTCCTCTCTGCAGAATACAAGATTTAGTTTTGCCATCACAGCAGCACATTTTATGGCAATAGTATGGTAAGCCAAACAGTACCCCAAAAAACTCAGTGCAAATAATTAGAACCACCTTCTTTTATGTGGAGTTTAATCCACATTGGGAGTTGACTCTCATTCAAATACGCTCTTCCTAGAGACTAATCTCTGAATCAGGAAAATCACCACTGTGAAATACAGCTAGCAGAAGAGAACCTAACAAGTCTCATGTTTTCTACTGATATTCAACCCAAGTGATTTAAAAGAGCATGCAAAATATAAGATTGTTAAAGATCAGATCTGCTGCAATAACAAAGATTCAGTTCTACCCTTAAAAAGTATTTCAAAAACATACCAAAGCAAACAAACAAATAAAATACCTTTTTAAAGTTAAAAGTTTAGAAAAGAAAGATACTGACTTTCTTGGATACAAAAAAACCCAAACAGGCCTTACAAAACCACTGCTGTGCTGTGGAACCATCTCTGCCATGTGCTAAGCATTTACTAATATTCCCCCCAAAGTAGCTAGTATTTTGGGGTATCCACCCTCAAGATTAAAGCTTTCCTTACATAATTTTTTACTTCCTAAAATAAGAAAGCATGAGCTTGAATGTACTCTCTGACCCACTATTTTACATATTTATTAAAATTCCTCTGCATTATTTCTCTTTCTCCATGTACAAATAACTACAGAAGCAAACTCAAAGGTTCAGCATATCCCTATGAGACAGCCAATTTAAAGTGGAATAACACTATCTTATTTTGATCTAACTGGAGGTCTTGCTTTCTGAATTCAACAACAATACACACTTCATTTTATTTTCTCCTACTCTAACCACATTACTACCATGAGCTCTCTGTGTTGCGAGGAGCTTTCTACTGGCTACGGAGGATTAACAAATACAGCTTCCTCCACAGGGTATTTTGATTGTCCTGAGCCAAATAAAAAATGAGAATTGAGATCAATGTGTCCTATTCATCAATCAGATGTCTCCCATTTCCTAATTATAGCAAAGCTGTTTGGTTCAAGCTAAGAAACATTTTAAAAAACATTGAGTCTTAATATTTACCAGAAAACGTTGTTAAAGAAAGAAGGAGAGGCAGGAAAGGAAGAAAAAAAAAGGAAAATAGATGACTAGTTGTATGTAGTCATATGTTAATCTGAACATTTTATTATGCAATGATTATTACTGTTAAAACTAATGTTTAAATTCAATCCATATTTTTCAAGTGCTCAGTAAATAACAAGCTAACCTTATATGCTGTGTTCATTAAATATTTAAAATTGGTCTCTCTCATTACTAGCAATATTTTACACTTTCATTCTATCAAAATAAACTTGGACAGAATATTAATGTTTTTCTATGAATATTGTTATCCATCAATCTTCAAAATCCTTCTCCATTAGATGAAGCCCCTAAGGGCTGAGAAATATTTTAAACATAGTGTTTAGAATCTAAAATTCCATGCACGTCAAAAAATTTGATACAAATTCAGAAAACTATTCTGCTTTTCAATACATGTGTTCCTGGGGTATTGACATAAATGCAAAATTCAAGAAGATTTTTTTGTCTAATATAGGCAATTTGTAGTAAATAATATATGCTCAATTATTTCTGCCCTCTCAGTTTCTTTCAAGATTCCACAAGGTACAAGGAATCTATATATTGAATTTCTGTAGACTACTACTTTCTCAACCTAATTTTTAGAATGTTCTTCTTGTTTGAGTCTATAGGGGAAACATTTTCCCAATTATATTTAAACAGCCAAACCTACTTACATGCGGTAAAATAAGGGAACAGTTTCACTAATGCTGAAGGTCACTAAAACTGAAGAGAATAATTGCATATTTACGTAAGGCAAGTCAAGACATTTATTTTTAACTAAAATTTAATTTTACATAAAGTCTTTTACAATAGCACTACACAATGTAGCCGTGAACTCTGTTTTTTATACTGCAGACTTATTTCTCAAGGAGTTGTATATGAGACATGGAAGGTTTATGTCTAATTAGAATATTGTGGTACATCTCTACAATTTCTCAGTTTTGGGTTGTTTTCGGGTTTTTTTAACCATTTGAAAGATACAAGGAGTTGCAAAGAGCAGGTGCTAAGAAATTTAATGGAATGAGTCAATCTAGATGATACAGATTATTTTGTACAGGCATCACTCACGAGCACTATCAGAAATGTGAATTAAATGTGAATTTGATTCTATATACAATAGTGTTTAAGTATTCCATATATTCCTATGTCCAAAGTTTAATGAAAACATGTTTTTGTCCAATTATTCATTCTGCAAACCAAATAATTAAACAAAATAATTAAAAAAAATTTAGTAAGTGTGAATTAGATCATTATTGTTCTGAGATATTTTAAGGCTCTGCATAGTTTTTGAGAATTCAAGTATGCTTACTAGGTTGAATTATCTTTCACTTCAGAACATTTTATTTTTGAACAAAAATGTTTACAAATACCACACGAAAAGCATTGCTGAATAAAACTCATGAGGTAAAGGTCACCAGATATTGGATTTCAATATGCAAAAAATGCATGCACAAAACTGACCTGAGCTATTTGCCTAATTCAGTATTTTCCAAAATTGACATCTGCATCAGTTCTGAAAAAAATATAGACCAAAAAAAGTAGCCTTTGCATTTTAGTCATCATGTTTAGAGCAGATACCAAGACAGAAGTCAACTGTACCAGCTCATAATTTAGGACATACACATTTCAAGTAATTCTGTTCATACCTCTGTGATACAGTACTCTCTTGGA
Source organism: Heliangelus exortis (assembly GCF_036169615.1). Taxonomy (NCBI): domain Eukaryota; kingdom Metazoa; phylum Chordata; class Aves; order Apodiformes; family Trochilidae; genus Heliangelus; species Heliangelus exortis. The sequence goes on along the minus strand of NC_092425.1, from coordinate 20,098,387 downwards.
CAGTGACTTTTTGAGTTTCCTAGTTTTTTTTTTATTTGTTGCAACCCAAACAGAACCATTAACTGCTTCTCAAGGTTCCATCATGCCTCTCTTTCTGCTGTTTTATAGTATTTCAAAAATCTGATGGGAGACTTCCCCCAATACACCTCACTACATTTCAGTGATAACCCTTGCGTATAAAATACTTCGTGCTGCTTCCATCTTTACAAACCATTGCACTTTCTACACATACATTCTGTAAATGTTTAAGTTTTTTCTCCAGTTTTGTGCAATTTATATAGTAGACTATAGTAAATTTTTCCCTCTTCTTTTGCACTAAAATTAATATAATTTTACTATACCCTTCAGAATTATTTTTTCAGCAATCATCTCTGCTGAAAGAGTTGACTTACCATAAGCTCAAAAAGAAAGGCTCAAATGTTCAGCTCAGTATATCTATTTAGGCTATCTATTAGGTCAACTCAGGCTTATTTTATTTAGGTTTATTTTGTTCACCTATTTAGGACAGAAAAATATCACAATTGAAACTGGGCATTCTGCTTTTCTTATAGCATATAAAGTAGTAAAATGAAATTCAATTGTAGAGGCTTTTTTTCAAATTTTCTAACATTCCCAGGTGTTATAAAAAACATTGAAATAGTGTTAAATTAAAAATTTTCCTATTTTCAATTCTGAAGTGTCTAATATTTTTTGCTTGTTGTACTTGCACAGAAGCAATTTGTATTTGCAGTTTCATATTGTCTGTAGTTAAACTTCCTCGCAACTTATGCTTAGTCAGTTACTGTAGAAAATTAGTTTTAAACTAAGTTGCCGCTAACTGTAATGATGTGTGTATAATGTAGCCCCTTGTGGCTGCTTATAAACTTAGAGAAATCAGCATCTTTTATAGCAGCAGAGTTCACTTAAAGCATGAGGAGTGCTCAACAGCTCGAGCTCAAGCACTACATCCACGGTCAGAGGATAAAGACCATTTAAATGTGCTCGCTTCACCCTGAGTGGATATCTGTGTAGAGGGATGCAATACTATTTTCTGTGATACAAATCCCTCCTTTAAATGAATATTCATAGTGTTTCATAAAACACAACTTCAAAGACACACTAACAAAGAAGTAAACTCTAGTGCTCATATGCTGGGAATAAGGAGAAATTAGGTCACATAATTTAATCCCCTCCCCAGTATTTTTGTTATCAAAAAAAACACAAGAAGAAATTATTGAAACCAAGTACCTTACTAATTATTTTGCAGACACTGTACTATGGCCTTGTCAATTCAATTGTTCCTGTTTGCTAAACATCACACAGCAAATCAGAACATAAAAATTACCCGATTCCCACATTTTTCCCCGCCCTTGTTTCACAGTTATTTGAAAACCTATTCTAATCTTTGTAATGAATCCTTCACCTAGGTTAGCTAAGAAAACAGACTGTTCCACCCTCATATTTTCCAATCCCATTTTCTCTCAACTCTTGGATAAAGTAAAGCAAATTCTTGATTTTGACAAGAGCTAAAACAACTAATGAGATCTTGAAACAGAGACTCTAATTTTACTTCTGCCTATTGAAAATGACCAGCAAAAAACCTTTGTACCAAATCTTTATCAGATGCTATGTGAAATACAGGTGGTTTGGGGTTAACAGATACTCTGGATGAGCACATGCTGTTGTGATAAAATGAAGCATTCTGAACTGATCTGTAAAAGAGTGCTTGAACAAACTACTCAGAAGTAGGATTTACAAGCACTTCTAGTTAGAAGTTTCCAGTCCCGTTGCTACCCAGCAGCTTGCCTGCAGAACACATCCGTACTATGATTTTCTTTCCCAAGGCTTCTAGCAACAGGATGGCAAGACATAACCTGGCACAAATCCCAGTACCGTGTGAAGTATTAAGTACCTACTAAATCACAGTGACACCACAGACAGTAGCAAAGAAAGTGTCATCAAATTTTTTAGATGTGCACAATCAGCAGTTTTCTTTAGCTACATTCTCAGAAATTACTCCCCATTAACACAAACAAATTGGATAAAAATCAACCTGTACCTCACATCAAGCACAAGCTTTCAGTCCAACTACCTATACTTACATACGCTTTTAGTTTCAGGATACTATCCAAGAAAAGTTGAAAAGTTCTGGTTACAAAAGCATCTACTTTAATATTAAAAGAAAGAACATGTTTCAGCTTAAATATCTCATTAGATATCAAGCATCTTAACTACATTAAAGTCCAGAAAGTCCCAGCTTTAATGAACCTTGTATTATAAAGCCACACTTTTTTTTTTTTTTTTTTTTTTTTGCAAGGCTTAAGAAAGATCTAAGTTGAATCCCATCTTATCAAGTAGTGTGTCAGAGGACTCATCTATATGAACTTTTTTAGTTTACAAGTTTAAAAGAAAAGCTGAAAATGAAATTGTACCAAGAGACAATCTTACACAATGAATGGAAGAATACCATGCCATGTTTTTTTTAAAAAAGTAGCTTTTTAATCATAGCATAATGATTCTGAATAGGATTCTAGTACAGAATTAAGTCAATGTAGCTACAGAATGAAATGAGCAAAGAGATAGAATTTTACACACTAAACTGAGTGTATTTGGCATTAATAAAAGTTAAATAAAATGACTTAACAGTTCTTTACTAAATATTGTCCTATAGGAAGATTCTTGACTCCTTCTAAATGTTGTGAATAAAAAGCTTCTTAAAAAAAACCAAACCAAAACAAAAAAAACAACCACCAGCCAAAAAAACCAAAATATGACTCACAGTATAATTTACTTATATGTTTTTTTTAATTCTGTTGAAATAACTCTACCCATCATAACAAGAAGGAATTTTTTATATACTTAAGGATTATCAAACCCGGTCCTATAAAAAACCTGAAAAATATATTTAGCCAGCCTTGAGACCAGTTTTTTGAAGGCAAAATAAGTTATTTTTTCTATGTGTGAACTACTGCTATGCATACTGAAACAAGGTGTAAGTTTCAAAAAGGTAAAGAAAAAGTAAATTTGCTTATTAAAACATATTAAATTCAGATTGGCTGTTTATATGCTAGATATATTTATATGGTGGTTTATATTTCTGAAAAAAAGTACCCTGCTAACAGACATTCGTTGAATCCAGCACTGTGCTTGTTCAACAGAGAAATAAAAACATGTTCTGCTCTTTCCCTGCTGGGGGCAATATGACTCCACTTGTCTTCAATGACCAAAAATTGCATGGAAGTGGAAATACTCAAAGGATTTTACAATACAAGGCTGAATCCCTGATGTAGAACAGGGCGTTGGCACAAAAAAATATCTTAATGAAACTTAGCAGGAACTGCAAATGTAAAGAGTCACTCCAAGTGGCTGAAGATGGGTAGATGCTTTCAAGTTTTATGGTTATTTTTGTTTGTTTTGTTTGTTTTTACTACTAGTTGTATCAAAGAACAGAAGGAACAAAGCAAACAAAAAAATCAACATTCTAATCTGTTAAACAGTCAAGGGTTGTATATATATCTAAGATTCATATTTTAAAATATCCCAATCTCACAAAATAATAATAATTTGTCCTCCAAATGCTTTTCAAAACTCTTGTTTCTGTGAACTTCTTGTGAAATTATACTGATAAAAAGATTAACATGAGATAGGAATGATAAAAAGAACTAATGAATAGGTATTTGAGATCAAAAATAGGAACTCTAAACCTTCCAAGCCACATTAGTAATCACCAGACTTATAATTTACTAGTATTTTTTTGCTTAAATTTGTTGCTCTCAAATATAGTTTCACTATGCTTTTTACTTGGTAAATCAGTGACAATTGATAATGTCATCTGCTGAAAGACACAGTGCCTAAACTGGGTTTCAGTAGATGCAACTCATACACTTTTTAACTCAGCCCTTTGATTGCTATTTTCTTGCTTATTGTGAACATTGCTTATGTGTATACATTGACTTTAGGAAGATTCTGATACCATCTAATTAATTGTGTATCTTCTGCTTCAAATGCAGGCAAATTTGGGTTTCACCTTTTTTTTTTTTTTCCCTTTTCTCATGTCTGCAAGTGCTTATAAACTGCCAAATGTTATTTTTAATCTCAAAGCTTTGTATGCTACTATCAGCCTTCACACATTTCTAATCAAAATAAAGAACACTCCAGTTTATTTTTAGAAATATCTGGATCTGGGAAGGAGAGCAATGGAAATCAGATTTGCTTGAACTCCACAAGAAACAAAACAAAAATTAAATTAAACCCACCTTCCTTTGAAGTCCCTGAAAAAAGCACTAAAGTTACATATCTAGAGGTATACGAGTTGTTTCTCCAAACAATTGATCTGTACTTGGCTTTCTGCTACTCAGTCATAAACTCTACGTTAAACTCTTCTTAAGTGTTCCTATGTTCCAAATATTTGAGAGGAAGGATAATGACCACTGTATGCAGGGCATAGAACTGAACTACTTTTGAAATCCATTTAGTATTAATCTTGCATCCTAATAAACAGTACATTTAATCCTCCTTTTCCCAAAGACAACAGACCACCCTTTTCCTGTCTCTGCTCAGTTGATGTAATAGCCCAATATATTTGTGTTGCAGCATCATATTTCGTTTGCATCAGGGACATACAAATCTTTACAGTGGCAGCATTTGGGTACTATAAAGCAAAATTAAGACTCATTACATTTCTATTTTAATGAAATAAATATTAAGCAAAGTTTTAACTTTGTCTGTTTGACAAAAGAATACAGGGGCTTCTCTATAACAAGATTAACTGGTGGAGAGCCTATTAAAACACTGAAAAGAAAGAGTTTATTCAAAGGCCCCTTTGAAAGTGAGAACACTTGCAGCTGTGTTACATACTACACAACTTCATATAGAAAACAAAGTTTCAAAGTGACCAAAGAGCTCTAAGGAAGAAAAATGGCTTAACTCAATTAAGTTTCAAGGAAAAAAAAATAAAATAAATAAATAAATAAATAAATGTAGATAGCAATATATAAAACTGAGAGACAAAGATGAGATGGGCCTCAGGGCACAGTTAGATTTAAAAAAAAATAAAAAATAAAAAACATCTTAAATGGAAAAAGCATCTTAAAAGGAAAGAAAGACTACAACCCTTGATCAGATTAAAAATTAACCAGGAGACTTCCAAGAATATTGAAAGAATCATCTCAAAATTGTAAAGGAATAGCATATATTTTTAGGAGTAGGGAGAAAGAAGAAAATAATTGAGTAGATGACAATGCCTAATCTGAATCGTGCCAAAACCAGGTATCACTGACCTTGGCATCTCCACCTTGGTGCACCTTCCCTGCCAAGAACTGGAACATTCTCCAGCAGCTGCAGTGACAACACACAGTGCAACAAGTAGGGACACACGAACAAAAAGCACTCATCTCCAACATGAAATGTGTAAATATCCCAGAAAAGGAGCTGTGTTTGTGACCTACACATGCTGCAAGGGAAGGAGATCACATCACCGGGAGTTGTTGGTAGAGTTGCACTTTAATGAGATTATGAACTGCTTTAATCCTAATTTGATGGAAGCCATGAGAATTGAAAAGTTCTGGATTTTGAGTGATGGTTAGTGGTGGGAGGATGTTGGATTTTGGTTTGGTTTTTTCTCCCCCACAACATCCCACCTAGCACAAACAAGTCTAGACCTGTAAATGACCCTGGCATCTAAAACTTGGATTTGTGATTGGGTAGCTGCCAACATCCCAGCCTCTCCATTAATGCATTCTAGTTTAGATCTGGTGCCAGTTTCCAGTGACTCCACAAACCATTTCCTGAATAATTTCAGTGACAGAGATTAAACCAAAACCTCTTGGAGTAGGTAGGCACTTTGAGTGCACCTGAATATGCAGACAATAATAACTGAGGTGACCCAGACAATTGTTCATTTAAATCTATACAGTCTTCCAGGACTTGGATGACAGGTAAACCACACAATTTTAACAAGCTTAACCCTCTAACTTTCTGTCAGAATTAAGCTGCTACCAGTGTATTTTAAAATCTTGCCAAATAAATTGGCGTTATCCTCTTTTAATAGTTATCAGCTATGAATATCAACTTTCATACATCACTTCTGGTTCAGTTCCCTGCTATGTCTGAGATTTGAGCCCCTTTCTCTATCCTAACCATGCATGAAGTTGATTTTAGGAAAGGCAGTCACTGTCAATCCTCTGAGACCCAAGTTGTGTTACAGTTAAGAAAACCCAACATTTGCTGTGTAAGAAAATGAAATGTACCCATGATCCATTCCCTTGCACAAAGACTTTCTTCCTGAATTTTGCATCAAGCAACCAATTAAGCAGCAATTAAGCCCACAGAACAGATTTGTGCCACCTGATCCAGCTATTGGTGAATCCCATAGAAAGATGTGTGTTCCTGTCCAACACTACCATCTGCTTCCCCACCAGTCCTGCTCTACACCCAGGCTGAAGAGTAGTGGCAAAGGAGCATTTCTTAAATTAGCAATTTTTTTTGTTCCCCAGCTTTGTAGCAGTGTTCACTAACAGCGGCACAGTAAGACACTGCAAAACATTTCAAGGACATACGTATGTTTCAACCAAGATTCCTCAATAATGTTTCTCTATAACTACAAATATTTTAAGAGATAATATACAGGAACACTAATTTTAACTAAGGCAGCAGCCTTCCTAGGAGATATCTGTAACTGAGGGGGAGAAAGCATCTCCACTGCCTATACATTCATCTGGTGTCATGCTGGGTATTTGCTACTGGTGCTGAAGAGACCATACAGAAACCACCTGCATTTCAGGAGAGTTTACCCCAGGCCAGCTGAGCCCAGGGCTGGGTGTGAATGCCCAGCAGAGGCCAGAGCACATTTCTTCTGCCCACAGAAGACACCTTCTGGCTCACATCCCTGCACAAAGAATCCACCTGTGCCTTCCACCATTGCTCTGTGACGTGACCCGAGATACCACAGGGAGGATTCACAAGCACATGCCTCACTCCATGGAAATGCTGATGTACACACCTATGGACATAGCCACAGATCCCCAGATTTAAAAGTATCAGTTTATATCTTCATAAATAGTTATTATCGGATTTTCCAAACAATAAATAAGTTACTTATATTTTCCTATAGCACAAACTAGCACTGCTGCTCAAGGTAAATGATGCCAAGTTACAGAGAAACCAAAAATAATTCCACTAAGAAAACTTGTGTTATATGGAAAAACCCACTGTATCTGAATACATGTTAAAAAATCTCATAACAAAAAAAGGGAGAATAACTAAGTAAAATTAAACCACAAAAACCACACATGAAATCAACCAACCAACCAAAAAAAATGTTCAAAAAACAAACCTTTGGTCATAAAAAAAACATATGAAAAAATCTGCTAGTAATATTCAGACCAACTGCAATGTGAAAGAGGTTTGAAAAAACACAACCAACAGATAAAACAGTCAGGTTTGTAATGATACTTCTAGGGGAATTGTTATATCCTGAGTTTTTACCAAATCAGGATATAAAAAATTTACAAAAAATTCAGGTTTTTGTATTTTGCTGTATCATGACTCTCTCTCCTTAGTACTTTGATCTTTAAATCAGGACTTATACTAGTTAGAAGAAATTTATATATTAAAACTTTCACCTCCTCCTCTAAAATATAACTTACATTCATATATATAGGTAAAAAGTATAATCAAATTATTTTCATGCTGTATTTAATTACAAAATATCTAAAAGTCATCTTAATGAAAGTGTTAACCTTATAAAGAAGAACTAGATGTATCTCACTTAGAAAATGTGGGCCTTATCTTACACTACTTTAGAGCAGGGATTTTTAACCTGTGGAAGTGAGACTTCTGCGATCATTTTAATTCCTCCACAATTCTTTTGCACTTCTTTACTACTTTTAATAAATACTGAGTATTTATGATAGTGAATTTCCCACATCCCCAGTTGAAGAGACAAGTCTCTATTGAGGAATAGCCTGAGTTACCTCAAGTGTTTAGATTGTTGGTTAGTCCATGTAGGGCCACAAAGCAGCTTAAGAATACATACCTCATCCATCTGCTGGTGAAAGGGTAAGGAAATAAGCTAAACACTCCATTAGGAGTTCAGAAAGTGCATGGGTAGGATGCTGAAAATATTGGAAAAAGAAGTCTAAGAAGTTCAAGAAATATTGAAATGATCTGGGCTTACCACACCACATGTTTCTCCTTGTAAAAAGCTAGTCTTCTCTAGTACAGTATTTTAGTAATGTCAAAATGGATGCTAAAGGTAAATTTGGTGCCCGAAGTCACTGGAGAAGCAAAAGACGTTAAAGATAAATCCATATGTCCCTAGTTATGTTTACAAGAATCCCTGTCCTAAACCCAATTGAAATCACTGTTTTTCCCAAGTTCCTTTAGAGAAAAGTACTCAGAACTGAAGGTAACAATCACAAACTGTTGTACTGTACTGTCTGCAATGCCTCTGCTCAGAGACGCTCTTGATCTCTGTAGTCTAGTGTATACAAAGAAATCCTTTAGTCATCTTTCCAAAAATTTGAGTTTAAAAAAGCTTAAAGAATAAATAAGTTGTAGATAACACCTACTTAAAAACATTGTTTCCATAGTAGATCATTACTGCATTTATTTACGGTATAAAAGGAATTCTAGACCATTTCTCAAAAATTAGATTTCATCAGGCAGTTTACAGTGTTGTTAACATGCAATTAAATTATCTCTGGTATTAAAAATCAGAAACAATATGTATTTCTAAAGGTTGGAGGGTCTGCACCATCTCAGACATAATTGAGAGGGAACTTTACCTCCAATTACATTCTTAGTCCAGGAAATATATCAAACGTTCTACAGCAGGCAGGTGAAAGGACCATACGCCTTTCACAGCTCCCCTCGTGTACAGATTTTGCTTAGAGGAAGAAAAAAAAAAAAAAAAAAAGCAAAAAGCTCTCAAATGTACTCTTTTCAAGTTCCATTTAAAAAATTATTTCTTAAAAATTATCTTAAGTATTGAAGGACTGACTCAGTATAGCTAGTCAGGAGCCAAAATGATATAAACAAACTTGAAAAAAATACTGTATTTCTTACACATCATATAAACTTACATCCAGTTCCTTCTCATGTATCTTACATGGATTTTCTAATTTTGAAGTAGTCAGACTTTTAAGTTGCAGGAAGAACTGGTAGAGCACATAGCACATAGACACCTCCTGGACAGCCTTAATGCAGTAGTCCTTAGGAAATGCCAAAGAGCACAGCTCCTTATGGTCTTGGGTAACAGTTTCTACAGGACTTTGAGTTCTAGCAGTAAAAAGTTATTTAGGAATATAAGTGCTGTATGTGCTCAGGAGCTCCAGCTTTTTGCTTCTGCTATGTTTTCAAGATTTATTGAGTACCTGATGTAAATATGGTGATTGGCAACATATTTTTTGTTTCTATTATTGGCTCAATTGCTGATGCCTTCACAATTAGCTGACAAAAACTGTGGTCTTCCTAGCACTATGAATATTTCCATATTTCTGTAAAGCGGAGTGGTTTCTGAATAGCAGATGCTTAGAATATCCCTTAACAGCACAGGGTTGGTAAAGCAATTTTCTAGGGAGACCATCTATAGGGGTCAAATATTGAGCAGGCTTTCAGAGTAATAGGTAGGTCCCACACAAAGCTTCACTTCAGTGAGATATGACAAGTCTGCCACTCATACTCCTTTGGCTCAGATTATATGTGCTCAGATTAAAAAAAAACAAAACAAAAAAAAAAAACCCCAGAACAATCCACACACAAAAAAAACCCCAACAAACAAGCAAACAGCAACCTGCAACCAACTCCAAAACACTGCATTTAGAACCAGATTCCTGGTCACTCTTACAATCTGGCTCAGCACACTATGTGTGTTTCTACAGGAGCCCAAGCCATTACACCTGACTGCTCCTGTGTTCTGCCCTGCCATTCTTCCCTCCCCTCCTCCCTTGCATTAAGGCTTATTGGATCCTCAGAACAGGCTCATATATGTAGCTATTATCCACAGAAGTAATAAATAATTTTAACAAAACAGCCTAGCACAGTTTTTTAATGCATCCGCCAACTCAGTACCCTACAGCAGCTAAAGCTAAGCACAAGGGTAGAAACCCATTTATAGATCTTATACATATTTTTAGAAGTGAAGCAAAATCCTGTAAAAGCAGTTGAAAGATGACCTAGAACACAGGTACTCAGTAGCATTAGAGTGAGCCTTTTTTTGTGATAAATACTTCTGAGGACATGTAAACCTCTTGTGCTTAGCTACTGCTGTGTATTAGTATATTTGGACAAGTGTGTATCTGGTCACATTAGAACTTTTGAAAAGGAATGACGTGGTTATGTTCAGTCAGACTATAAAGGTTATTGGTAGATCGATATAGACACATTTGCAATATCAGAAAGTTAAGATTTTCCCCCCACTGTTACCGATGCTGTAAAACATGAAGAAAAAGCTTCAGTTATGTTCAATACCATTTGACTTCACAGTTCACAGTAAATATTGTTACAATCAGGAAGTGAGAGTCATTGACACACTCTGCTTTTTCATATATATCGTTTTCTCCTTTCACTAATGTAAACACAAGACACTCATTTATATATGGTTGCTTGCTTTAATGATATGATACATAAAAATGCCACCACTAAACGTATATCCTCACTCTCTATTTAGGACCTCTAGCACAAAGTGAAAATATGGAACACTGATACCTACTGTAGGTCTTTTAACTGAAGAGCATGTTACAAGACCAAATAAGATGACATCTAATTTTATACAGCAAGAGAAAGTGTGGCTGAAAATAAATTCCTGTTTAATTCAGAGTTTGTCAGTAAAAAAAAAATAAAATAAAATCAGCTTCTTATAATTTATATTTTATTTTTGTTTAGTCTTATTTCATGTTATCATCAATTATACATGACAGCTTTTAGAAGCTCCAGTATTTGGTTGTTAGACTTTAACTGGCAATTGTAAAAAAGATTCTGAATTTACAGACAAAGTACACTAGGAAAATGAGGAATACCTGTACTAGTCTTTTGCCTTTCAGCCAAAGAAAACATCTTCTATTAAAAATATATATAATGAGTACTGATGTTTTTATGACTTTTAAGAACTGAAAATAGGCATTCCTGTCACATAAAATCACTATGAATTCTTTTCCTCTGCCAGTAGATTTTTATGCACAATACCTACCTCTAAATTTTGGTGAAAATGAGCAAAGCTCATTTTGGTGAAAAATTGGTGAAAATGAGCAAAGCAAAAAGTAGTTCACTAGGTATTTCATTATTATAATAAAAACAAAAGTAAATTTAGATGGGTTAAAGAAACTTCAGCGGTTTTACAATTTTCATGGTTGCTAATGTCAAAACATATAAAAGATAACAGCAATAGTTTTCCAAACCAGCTTTCCAAACTAAGGAGAGAAAAATAAAATATCTATATGTATATATGTGCATGCATGGCTGTATGCACTGTATTTTACACTTGAATGTCATTTTGCAGTGCCTAAATGTGTTGTTCCAATTTCCAGTCTAGAAAAATTCAGGACAAGAGCACTGGGATAATGGAAACAACTTCTAGAAGCCTGCAACAATCAGTCTCTATTTTCCACAGGCCATTCAGGAGGTGAACTGACAGTTCAGTTCCCCATTTGCTGCCTTTCTTACACCACTGTGCCCCAAATGTGAATAAAGCAAACCATGGAAAGAAGAGGACTAAATTTCAAATAAACCAGGGTTATACTACAGAGAGAGGGAAAAGGAAAGAGGAGGAGGGGGGAGGGGGGAAAAGGAGTGAAAAAAAAATATATTGAAGTTGAAATTATAGTTGATGTCTCAGAATTTTTAAGTAGAGATGGAGAAAATTAAGCTGTTAGTCATTCCTAAGATCTGGGCATTACTTCTTATAATATTCAAGAAATTGTATACACCTTTATTTTAGCAGAGCTTTCTAAAGAACACTTCCCACGTATGCTATATTTATGGCCTTAGCATCATGTAGTATTTACTCTGAGGAATCCTCTTTACAGCCTTTACATACTTTCAGCTCAGTCACAGCTATTAGCTTCTGTGTGTTCAAATTAAGAACTATAATTCTCTGGTATTCAGTAATATACCTAGCACTGTAAATCTCGCCACAACCAAAGAAAAACTAGGCTGTTCATGTTTGACTCAATCTGGTATTTTAGAAGACTCAGCTTGACACTTTATACAGTTATGTAATGGTTCAGACAGAAAACACAACAGTGCATTATAGTTGTAAAGTTGTCTGCAATACAAGCAGACATAAATAGAATGAAGAGAAAGCACACTGTCTTTTAGATCAAGTATAATAAACCAGAACCAAAGGAAAGCAGCATTTTCTATTTCACTGATTTCCAAAATATTATCCAAGTAGTGTCATGCTGCACTGATATAAAAGTAACCCGTTAGAAGACAGCTGTCTTTTCCTTCCATACTTCATTAGTATAACAGGGAACTCAACATTTTTAAAGTATTAACTTCTAAACTCTAAGATAAATGAGCATATTGTCAATTCTGATGTTTAACAAACTTGATCTTTATTGTGACTAAACACATGCGCTAGGTACATAAAATGCGTGATTATGATAAGCACAGGAGCAGCAAAAGATTAAAGGCAGTGAATAACAATGAATGCAGGAAACTCATTCTGTTTCACTCAAATGTTACCCCCATGCTTTTATACCACACACATATATATGTTACTGCTGTGCTGAAGGTCTTTTGCAAAGATATGTACTCATTAAGCCTAAATCTAGACAAGAGACAGTCAAAATACATGTTCTCAACCTATGTTTACCCATTTATTAATACTGTATCTGTGCACAGCAATGCAGACTTGATTCGTTTTACACACAAGAACACAGCCACACTTTTTCCTCTAATTATATGGTGCAGACCACATAATCCCTGCGATAGTTTTATGCTCTACTCTGGTTACACAGCAGCTATAGTAGAACAGATAAAGTCAATCTGGCATAAAGTCTGATAACATCAACTTGTCAAAATTCCCAGAAAACTGTTAGCGAAGTATGTTTGTCCTGGATCAGTGCTTACCATCATGCAGCTGTAACACACTTGATCAGAAGTAGGAGCCCTAAAGCCAGATTCAGCCTCTGCTGAACCAAGGCCTTGGAACAGCTTACCCCAACTGAGCACACTGCTGCCTTCCAGGACTCTGCTCCTGTTAAGCCCATTTTCACAGCACTTGCCTGTGCCATCCATGGAGGATGAAGACACAGAAAGCAAACACCTAAAGAGGGAGCAGTAACTTATTTCTTGTGACTCTTAAGTTGTGCTAATGCAAAGAACATTTCACATTATTCCACAGGTAAGGAGGGCATACAATTGTTTTACTGTTTTGAGGACAGTAATGTACTAATTTACCCTGAAAGATCAGCTGTGCAGAAATTAAGGCTATTTACATTTACATTTGTTACACTTCCTGAAATAACATTTGCTTTTGACTATACAAACCCAAATTACCATCGTGACATGCTTATCCAAGAGGAAAAGACTCTTTTTTAAATATAACAGACTCTACAAATAGCTCTGGATATTCCTTCTTTAAATTTTATAGGTTCACATATCAGGCTTCAAATAAGCCAATCTTACATACACTAGAAGGAAATTACTAGTTTAATAGCATTTAATTTCAAAAGTACACTTTCAAAAACACTTTTCAAAGAGTAGGAGCAAAGTTCTCCCTAGGGATTTGATTAAATTTCACTACTATACATGGCCTTTAAATCAGTGACAAAGTACACCCAACATAAAGTCCAAGACTCAAACATCTCAAATCAGTAGTTAATCAGAAGTCTATGCTCCCATTCTTAAAAAATTATTCACCAGAAAGCCATAGATTAAGTAAATAACAAGTAATATCACAACCAGAAATCAATTTCTGTCTTTTCTAGTTGTAGAAGTACTTTCTACATGGACTGGGATACCTGGAAAAAAGCAGGCATAAAGCCTGAGAAGTTGCTTAAAAAAATAAAATTCCCAGTGGCCTTTTTAAAGAACATAATCCCATTTCTATATATGACCATTGTCAAGGCCAGCTAAGAGCCTCCAATTTAACTTGGCTTGTTTCTATTATTTGGTACCAGCACTTTGTTCTGTTGGCTTTAACAGTCCCAAAACTCACAACTACTTTGCAGTTAATTATTAGCATCTCCTACAAGGCTAACACCATGCAGGTTGCCAAAGAATATGTTCCCCCTGAGCAGAAATCTCAACATGGTATGAACATGGTTTCCAAAACTCCTTTCCTTGCCCCATCTTTTTTTGAGCTGTGGGTTGAATTCATGTAGTGTCGCTCACTCCAAACAGAAGCTGCAACCTTCAAATAAAACCCCATACTAATACTTGCTAACAGTTGAAAGAAAGTAAATAGTAGTAGTGTTTTACAAAAGCAAACAAGCACAGAGCAGAAGTGATTTGCCCTGAGCAAGACCAATAGCAAATGACAAGATCCTAAGCAAACACGATTAGTTTCACAGCATAGCAAGAAGTAGGCTAGTTGAAACCTGTCAGAAAGCAAACATTTCTGACAGTAGATATTCCAAAATGCACATTGTTGCCTACCAGTAACCACTCTTAGGAACATCCACATCACCTATACCCTGGCCTAAGTGCTACAGCTCATTAGACTATTATGATTTGATCAGGTGTCTGCATCCATACCAGTCAGCAGAAATCCAAGTCTCTAAATACAAAACATTGTTTATCTTTAAAGTGAAGAAATATTTAATTTCTTAGACTTGGAGAGGGGAAAAAAAAAAAACCAACTCCCCATATAAGTCTCTGAAATACTGCAGGAAAAGCCTGAGTTAGTATATCATAGTTTTAGTTTCTGTTTGTTTAAATGAATTTTAGCAGTACATAAATGAAAACTTCTAACAAGTTCACACAAATAGATTCTTCAGTGTTTGTCATTCGGCCTGTGCTCCCTAAGGACCACTTGTACCAATTAATTTGCTTAAAGACAGGAAATGCATGGCTGCTTATTAGCATTATTATCTATTTAATTTCTTGTCAAAAATAAAGGTCAACAAGGCACTTCTAAATTTTACTTATGCAATTTGCATAACCATTACAAATATACCCATGTAGGTTTATGACTAAGATAATGAAAATACTATTGAATAGCTGTTTCTTTGCAACTACTGTTCTATTGTTGAGACTCAACCTAACACTCCTACAAAGCTAGAGTTATCAAAAATACTTCTTTTTCCCTTTATTTTGAAAGGTAGTGAGCACAAACTTGAACTCCTGAATTTGTGCAGATGACAGAATCTGTGCCTTTTTAACCAATCAGCATGTGAACTCCTTAAAAATATTCATCTCCCCTTAATCTGACAGCTCAATAATTTACAGGTTGATTATTCTCACACTGAATACTTGGAATTTACCAATACCTCCCTGAACTACTTACATATTCTTATTTTAATAAACATAATACAAAACACAGTTAAGGCCAATTAGAGAAATCAGTTTTGAAGTCAAACTAGGTTTTAAGAAAGTGACCTGATAAACTGCACAGTCTATTATCAAGGGAAGCTACACAAAGGGAAGCATATTTTAACAAAGATTACTTCCAAGCTTACCTTAGCTTGCAAAGCATCACAATTTTTAAAATATAGTATAGGCCTGCAAGATTTGCATAAATTTCCAAAAGGCATTCATCTTGTGTAATAACTAATCTCCAGTATGTTGAATCAGCTTTGATTTCTGAACATACAACCTTTAAAAGCCTTCCTCAACAGATATGAAATACTGAGTCATAAGCAGAAGAGGAAGACTCTGAGACTCTGGGATGGGCTGAGATACCCACCACTGGATATTGAAGTCTGGAAATATTCTACAGTTCAAAGCCATCTAAGAGTGGAGCACTTCAGTGAATTAATAAATTCTAAATAGTGATAGATGAAGGACCAGTGGCACAATGACACTATGAAAGAGACTTAGTAAAACTATATCCTTATTTCTCCTCTTTTCAAATTGACCAGGTTGCAACAAGTCACACCCATCTCTAGCCAATAGACAGCTACAGGCAGAAGACATACTAATTGATTTCCTGGATGAGAAAGCCAGCCTCTGCTTTAATGCTATGACTCTTCAGATAGATCCTGTGACATTTCTGATAAAATGCATTTTTGGATAATGGATTTTTTGCCTATTTTTTTATTTACATTCTTCAGAGAGGAGCTATAGTATTCTACAATAACTTCCCCCCCTGCCTTTCCACATATACACCACATTTTTAAAAGAGTTCACCAGATACTGAAAAGGATAGACAATAAAATAAAGAAAGCATAAACTAAGACATGGAATGAAGTATTAATTCGTACTAGCTGGTTTTGGGGAGGGTTTGTTTGTTTGGGTTTCTTTGTTTTGCTTTGTCCTGTTTTTTAAAAAACAGCTTGGAATCTTTAAAGACAACAAAAAAAGTTGGAATCTTGTATTCTAAATAAGCCACTAAGATAGCAGAAGCTTAATTTGTCTATGCTTACATATTTTTCCATAGGAAACACCACTTTCTCTGTAAAACTATCAATAGCAATATGACTCCTTGGAGAGCTGCTGTGAAATAATTTAAACCCTATACAATTATTTATAAATGTGTGCCTTACTGTTCCTTAAATTATTTCTACTATAGATAATTGCCCCAAGATTCCCAGAATACTTCAGCTTATAAAGAAAAGAAACAGCACTACATAATATTATACCCCTTAGCTTTTGTATCAATGTAGCTTTGAATTGTACTGGAAACCATTTCTTCTCACTCCTGTTTGAACATGCTGTATGGCCAGACCAGCTCCTAAGTATAGTGGAGTGAACTGATTGTTAGAAATCCTTGAATGTGTCCAAAAACTACAAAAGGATGCAATATCACTTATTTCATCCTCTGTAATAAGCATGAACATGGAAGTACCCTAGGATGGAACACGGATGATTTTTAAGGCCTTAGTCCCAATCAAGAAAAAGTGGTTCTGATTTTATATGAAAAATTCTAATAATAGCTCTTTAGACAACAGATTAGCATAACCCAGAGAAGAGGTGTTCTTTTTGTTGTTTTTGGGGTTTGTTTGTTTGTTTTTGTTTTTTAATAATTGCAGTACATAAAACACCTGGAACTTATCTACTTTGCATATGTACTAACCTTTCTACTACTTGCCTAACAATATTTTGACTTTAGGTGAAAATACACAACTTCCTGTCATGACAGGTGCAAGTACCTGATTTCGTAGTTTTTCTCCCATTGAACAATACCCATGCATCCCATTATAGTGTAAACTTGAAATTGCCAGCAGTCTGGACATGTGAAATGATTTTAAAGGGATTGTTGCAATACAACCTGTTGTATTGCAGTCTTCTCATAAGCAGGTTTTAGATTAGAGATGTACAAGTGATCAGTTTTCTTGTTTGGCACACCAACTGACCAATAAGATATTTGAAATAAAGATCTGTGGATGTGTAATGGAACTTTTAAATAAAACACTTGCACATTACTTTTCACTTTTATCTGAAAGGGACTAATTTAGTTCTATAGCTGGTTTTTGTTTCTTTGGGTCTTTTTTTTTTTTTTCTAGTTAGCCTTTAAATCTTATAAGGGAGATGATGAATTCCAAGTGTACATTTCAGTTAGAATAGAACTCAGAACACTGTCAAAATGAAGCATTTTCTAGATAACTATTTACAAAAGAAAAAAATAGACAGCTTGCTAACCTTTTCACTTCCCTGTAACATGTACCAGCCCACAGGAACAAATCATCCTGTGGCAGACACCTGATATTTCAGTAGGCTTCATATTTAGGTTAGCTCTTTTAGCAAAGAGCCAACAGTTTGGGGTTTTTTTTGGTTTTGTTTTTTAGTTCCATCAGTGGAGCTTTTTTAAAATCGGACATTGAAATTAGATGTCATCCTTAGACAGGAATCTCCTTTGTGGAGATAACTCCACAGTTTACTTCTATGTTTTGTTAAGCATTAGAACAGTTAACACTGCTTCATTTATCAGCTTTTTTACATTAATCCTCCTTGAGGTGAAAACTCAGTCTTTAGCAGTATCTTTGACTCCTGAGACCTTTTCTCCCTCTGCTAGACAATTAGTCTTCCCTTCCACAAAGATGAAGCAGTTCTTAGTAGGTCCTACTGTTCTGCACTGCAATACCAGCTATTTGGTATACATGGCTCACGTTCACCTCAGAAAGAGGTGAAATTGCTTATTCATCAACATACAAAATAATGAAAGGTCATGGGTACAAAGTAGACAGCTGTATCATAAAAACATATGTTAGGCACTACATTGCTGATACTTCATTTACAAAAAGCCTGTGGTTAGGAAGCAGGCTGATGTGAATCCATTGGCATGAAAAGATACAAAAGCAGGAAACTGTCTATTTAAACGTTCTACAAGATGTAATTTTCAAATTCCCACACCAGAGGTCACATCAATTTTTATTTAGACATTTATCAAGATAAATTTACACAACATACTTTAGGCAAAGTCCAATTGCTCTTTAGATCAAGGTACTCAAAACAGAGTCAACATACAAACAGTAACCAGATATTTTTGAAAAAACCCAAACCCAAACCAATGAACTTAAGACACAGCTTGAATTTGGTTCAGTAGATAAGCTTATTCACAATGTTAAAACTAAGGTATACTGCAATTCTCTTGTCACTTAATTTCCTGGGTAAATGTGGATGGAGTCATTACATTCCCCTTTTCAAAAAAGGGAAAGATTTGTGCTTCAAGGTTCATTATAGTTAACCTGGCATATTTCCAGTAGACTCTTACAGTGAGTCTGGGCTAGTTTAACACAGTTAAAATAGTAGTCAATAGAAGAAATATTGGAAAAAGATAATGCAACTGTCTATGTTCAGCTAAAATTACTGTTCCTCTATATGTATTTTAAAAGGCTGCCTTAATTCTGTAGTTTACTTTTTGAATATTTGTCTTAAGACACTCGTTTGTTTTCTTTGTTCTAAAAACAAAATACAAACTAAGAAGCAATCAAGCATTTACAGATTATGTATATCAATAAATACTCTTTTTCAAAGACAACCTAATATCTGGTGCTACTCTAAGTTATTAAACATTATTAACATAGTACTGTAGTGTAACCCCGAACCCAGCTATTAACTATCAGAGAAGGCACACTGCCCTATTGGAGTGATCATCAACATAAAAAAAAACATGATCATCTCATAATTAAGAAATATTCTAAAAAAACAATTTCAGTATGCTGAAAGCTTAAATTAATAAAATATAAAAATCAAGAAAAACTTTGTGAATAGCTCAGCTAAATTGTAATGCTTTTAGGAAATACAACCAGTACCTGGTTTTCTATTAGCATTCATATGTAGGTATTTACATTAAATTTCATTGATATCCAAATGCATATGCTGCTGAATTACTGAAAAGCTGTTACTTGTGGACAAAGATCCGGTACCACCCACCAGCTGGTTAATGTAAGGTCATTCTAATTACCTTCTCCACACTTTATTCTCACCTCTGTGGCCCTAGTAATCATAAGAACTCTTTGAATTGCTGATACAGCATTATACCAATTCATTTCGAAATATGCTACATGTAATACTAATCAGTGGAACTGCATATTGGATATTTGCTGAGGTTATCTTTAAAATTATTCGGCCATGTACTATGAACAAGGGAAACCCACATATTCGAAAGCTACATAAGCAGTATTTCCTGTCATACATAGTTTCTAAAAACTCCAGTTGTTAGACTGATTTGTTAAATAAGTAAATAAGTCAGCCTTTAGAGACTACAGGGGACCCCAACGCAGAACAAGGGGTAGGAGCTCTCCAGACAAAGCTATTATTTTGTACTTCCCATCTCATGCCTTGGACTACACAAAAGCAAGACAAGGGGCCTTTATGATACCTTGATGTGATAGGCTTCTCTAGCCATTTGGCACATAAGAGAGACCCTTCTATACTAAAGGGTGAAGTGTACTCCTCAAGGTTAAGGTCACAAAAAATTCCCTACCCAGAAACAAAGGGGAAATATAGTAGACTGTTCTGCATGCATCTCTTGGGATCCATGAAGGGCAGCTCTGTCAGATGATCTGAAAAGACCAAAATCTCATAATTCAGCTTAATATTGTGGCTAATGGCTATGCATTAGAAATTACAACCAACACACTGTAGCATCATTCCCATTATTGCCACTCTATAAAAAAAGGGCTTCTAGAATAGAAGCAGAGATTAAAATGTATTTTACTACAGCAATCTGAAATAATGGTTTTATTTTTTTTTTCCCATTGTAATATTCATGTGCAGCAAATCAAAGGCCTGTCTTGCCCAGCAAATTATTTCTCCCCTCTCTCCCAACTTGGCCTAGATGCCTAGAAAGTACATAACAGAAAAACTGGCCTCAGTGCTTTCCCTCCAGCCATTTCAATTTAGGGCCTTTCCTGAGCTGGAAATATTGTAGGATTTGGGGGTTTTCCAATGTTAATTACCTCACAGTTCTAAAAGTAAAGTTTCTTTTATGCTAATGAGTACTTGGTAATGGAAGCAGAAGTTGATAATCTCCAATTTTATAGTTAGTATTATGCATGTAATACATTTGCATCCCATTCAAATTTGAAGTCAGCAATGGCATTTATGGTACAACATGCACTGCTTTCTACATCAGTGTTAAAGTTTCCACTGATTTAGATGTTCCAGTCTCCATTTCTATAACAAGAGAAGGATAGTATTTTATGCTAAATCAGAATGAGTTTATCTGCAATAGCAAATCACATTTATAAAGCTACGAACATTCAAAATATGACTTTATTATTACTTACATGGTTTAGAGACCAGTGCTTTTTCCGCCTGCTCTCTCTACTGCAACTCTAGCTACCAACCCAGATTTCTTTTTTAGCTGCTATTAAGAAGCTCTGTTGTAGCTTAATATCATCTTATTGCAAGATAAAATTCAAATTAATTATATTTCACTTCATCTATTTGACACAGATTTCCATGTAATGAAGCTGCTCATTTCCCCCTAATCAGGAAAAGTTTCCCTTGCTAAGAGAGTCCATTGCTCAGCTTTAGTCAGAACCTTGGCACACAGACTCTCAGAGGCATTTAAAAAAAAATAAAAATATCTCATCTGACCCATCATCTCCTATGTGATCAGAAAGGAAGATGAAACAATCAAAGCTTAGGACAACTGTCTTACATAGGCCATTTGTGCCTAACAAAGGGGCTGGCATCTAGCTGCAGTCACATGCAGAAAGTCAGTTGCACAATTAGTTAAACACATATATTCAGAAGAACATCGAAAGATATAGAAGTACTTATACAGTGAACGATTTCACTATTAGAGTGGAGCTATTTTGAGTCAAATGAAAAAAAGTGAAAAAAATTTAGGAAAGAATGAGCTGCAAAACCAAATCATTTGGTCACTCATTCACTCCCGATTTGAAAGAATCTTTGAGGGCTTTAGTTGTTTTGGGTTTGTTTTTGTTTTTTTTTTTTTAAGAGTCAAAGAATGGTCTGTGGGTTGCCAGGTCTGATTCAGTCTTCAGTCCACAAATGGTCATTATCTAACCAAGAGGCACCTACACCTGCAAATGTTTTAAGTTAGTGTTGATACAAAAATGCACGTTGCAACTGATCTGTCTAAATTCACTACTGTCAGATTCAATCAAACTTTCTACAGCTATTGAATGCCAAAGTTTGTGTGTGTATATATACAAACAAGTACATTTTGTAAGTGCCAGAGGTAGTCCTGAATGGTTTATCTTTGCTAGAGTTAACTGAACAAAGCAAAAGAGAAACAGCTAAAACTTTTATTCCCATTAGAACGTGAACTCAATAAATTCTCCTAAGACTGGCAACACTTTATTCTCAAACAAGGGTATGAGTCCCTTCTCCTAAGTCTGAACACTACTATCCCATTAAATTCCAGACAGTAAATGAGCAACATTTGAAGGAAACTATAGCAGTGACTAAAATAATCAAGGTACACATGAAAGTGGTAAAACAGAGAAGAATAAGAGCAAAGAGATATTACTGCATTCTGATATTTAGGCCAATTGATCTTCTAAGAGTAACTTTTTTTTTTTTTTCGTTTTCTTTGATCTGCCAACACCAGCTTTTTGTTTGTTCTTCCCATTTAATGTGTTCTGTGCTAGTTGAAGAGCTTTTAGTTATGACCCTCATTTGTGAAAGTTACCCTTGAAAGCATGTCTCCCATACTATCATCATCTTTTCCATGATAACAATGCTTCTTTTATGCAAAAAAAGCTAAAACCCCCAAATCTACATACCACATGTTTATCTCAAAGTTCATCTGATTGAACAGCATGACAGGCTTTTTTAGTTATTGCTTGATGAAAGTCTCATCTGTATAAATTGGAGTACACTAATTATTTTACATAAGAAAAAATAAGTGATGTCTCTAAAATGACTTAATCTAGCATGAAAGTTTGTATTTCAAAATGACAGTGTTCCTTTTAAGGACCTGGGTTTCTGCCCTCTGGGTCTACCTGTAACAACAGGCTTTTGAAAAGTGCAAGCACCATAAGTAGATGGGTTACTCTGGAAGACAGAAGGAAAAAAACATTCCATAGATATAGACGACTAATGGATTGCCCACCTTCCTAATATTTTAGAATTGTAAAATCATGTGAGAAGCAGATTTTTGTCAACATTTTTATATAAATAAATGTCAACTCTTCATGCTTAAAATAATAATCTTTATAATTTCTTACAGGTAATCAAATCTGTATTATCAAAATAAGAAAAAATTCCCACATTTTTACCCCCTCTTTAAAAGGATTTTTTTTCACATTTCAAAGATAACCTAATAAATCACTAAACCAAAACAACCCCTACAAACATATCAGCTAGGTGTACAGAGAAAAAAAACCACCCAAAACCCAGTAACAACAGCCATGAGAAGCACCAGAATAATCAGAACACAAGATTCAAGAAGAAATAAAAAGTTTACTTGACTAATTTTACTTGCATAAGACAGTGATGGTGGATGTCACCTCCACTGCAAATTCTGTCTTAGCATATTTCCCTTTCCAGGGGACAAGGTGATTTTGTCTATTTTATTCAAACTTTGCTCTCTTAATATTATACTCACAGTGATCAACATTTCAAGAAAGCAAGTAACCAGATTTATTGTTAGAAATTTTGATTACAAACACAGTCTATTGCTTTCCCTTCATGCTTGAATGTAAGCCTACTAATTCAACCAAAACCAGCTATTAACAGAATTGTGTAGCATACTGAAAATGCAATATCCCTCTAGTAGTGATCTTTTTCTAGTGAAACAATGAATTTGTGTAAGAATGGTAACCTGAAGAGATGGCTGGATAACAGGCATCTCCCTCCAGTCATAGGGTATTCCCTCAATGGCAAGAAATAGCTGAACACAGAAAACACAAAAGTTACCAGGAGTCAGTGGAGCAATTCTTAGAGGTCTCTTTAAATGAAATGGATTAGAATAGCTGAGCTTTCACAGTGAGCTACACTTGGACCGTACTAAGGTGTACTAAGAACTGAAGAAGAAAGGGACAAAGTTGTTTCCCTATCTCTTGCTTTGGTCTATGAACTGGCAGCAGATATATTCCTGAAAAGTGACCCAAAGATACTTATGCATAATAAAACAAACTTCTCTGCTGATAGTGAAGCAAGCACATTCAAGCATTGCAGTCTTCCCTTTTTAACCAAGTGATAGAACTACAAGTGATTAAGCAAAAAACATTTATTCCTATCCAAAATCATGTCCAGGCTCTTAAGCAATGCTTGTGAACATTTAAAAGTCATTTGCCTCTTTGTTGGAGCTAAATACCATCTCCATATGAGCAGATATTTTCTTATTTAAAATTTGTTCATTGCTTAGATTAGAGGGAAGTGATACGCCTTGCACGAGTATCATACCATGTGGGGACACATATCTTATCCAGATAAAAATAAAAGCTAGTATTCAAGGAAAAAGACAAATCAACAAAACCAAAAGTGTAATTTTCCTATTGATTTTTCTGCAACGGAAGTCCCAGGGTTTCTTCAGGAGAGACTCAACTGCTTGAGAAAACAGTCATGGTAGGTTTTTGTGCATCCACTCACCCTCAGTGTCTTTTCATTGGAATAAATTTAGAACCAATACTTAAGCACCCTCATTACATTTCAAAATAAAAGTGCTATGTGATACAGAAAGAGCATTTTTTCCCATATATGCCATGCTGTTCATTAAAGCTTCTTTCCACCTTACTTCCCTTGCCAAGATCACTGACTCTTTAATGAGCAGTGAAGAACTGATTTTACATCTGAGCAAATTTATATATAAACCAAAATTGCTGAAGGTAAGTTGATTTAAGAATACTCAGCATACCTCTTCATTAAAAGAATGAGATTTTTAACTCAATTCATTGTACCACAACTTCCAGAGATGGAAAATTAGTACAGTTGGTTTTGATAACTCACACTTAGAGATAAGTTTATGAAACAAGGTAGAGATTTAATACTCAGTTCAGAAATAAAGAATCAAAAATAGTCTCAGTAATACATTTTTGTAATGACACTGATTGTTACAGACCCCTCCAAATACTTCAGGGCTTTTTCTTATGATCTTGCCCAGACACTGCCCCCAAGCTATAATGTTCTGAGGCCAGAAACACCCTCAAGCAGCACCACACTGTTTCTCTGTATAAGACTCTGTCTCCCTCCAACAATACTTATTCAATGTCTAATGAAAACTGAAGACAAAATGGAAGCTAATAAAAGACAGACTTCCTCAAATAATCCCTTGGTGATAAAAACAGCAACTGGTATGCATTTGCTTTTATATTCAATTGTACAACAGGTATGCATTTAAAATTAATTTAGAAAACATACCAAAACTTAACATTCATAGCAATTTTACATTGCCTCGTTTTGCATGGAGACTAGATAATGAAATGTTTAAACAATTCTTATTTATGATGCGTCCAGTATTATTTTAAGCTCAACTGCAAAACCTAAATGCAAAAACCTGTAAATAGCGTCTCATGAACCAATTTTGTACTTTTGTTTACTTTTAGAACACTGATACTCATTTTCCTTCTAACAAAAGGACATTTTTCTTTTCACAGTTCCTGTTACTCTTCAAAAGATCTTGCAAAGGTGTGGTAAATTTCCACTTTCATTTCTAACAATTTTAATAACTTCAAATAATTTTTTCATGAACACAATTATAGCATCCAATGAAAGCACTGAGAATTATAGTCAACTGAAATAGAGGCCTTTACTGTGATTTTCCTTTTTGTGAAAGATAAATGAATTTTCTGAAAAAGAACTTGTAGCATTTCAGCATCAGCCACAGCTGACCATCACAATGGTCCTTCAGAACATATTTAGAGTGAATTTCACAAGGACAAAAAATTCTTCATTAGAAAAATAATAAAATGTTATAAACACTTACTGTTACTTCTTTGCTGTAGAATCTTTGTTCTCAATGAAACCATGAAGACACAGTTTGTAGATATTGCCTATTAAGAAGTCAAAACAACACGAATTTGTTAAGTTAATATAGAATATACTCTGAATTGCAACAGCTAATAAGAATCTTTTCAAACCATAAATAAGAAATCACCCATAATAAGGTCTACTTTTTGTGGGTTTTTTCCCCATGCATTAGAAATCACACAAGTGGAAATTATGTCTTAACAGTGGCAGTGTCACAGAATGAGATAAATGCTGCCTTGGGACTGGAGAATAAAAATTTCATGACATGCACAAATAAATGAAAAATAAGTTCTAACTCATTCTAGTACTGCAGCAGTAGACACAAATTATTACAATAAGTACAATAAAGATATATTCTCTTATTACTGTCAAAGCAAAGTCCAATATTAGTACCAAATAATAAAAATATGAATTGAACATAACTGCTGACTTTTAAAAACCTTGAAACCCAGATGGTGGTATCTCCAGTTTATGACTTCTTCCATGAGACTTAAAGGTATCAAACTCAAGAGAAATGTAAACCTGATCACATTGTTAATACCAGCTCTCTCCAATTTAGAATAGGCAATTAAACAGTGCAAGAATAGTTCTCTTACATTGTTATATTGTAATTTCGACATTAAAAGTTGTATTGCTACAGCAGAAAGAAATAAAAAAACAAAGCAAAAAAGCATTTTGTATTATTTGCTTATCTTACAGTTAATCCTACTTGTATTTTTCATCCTTTATATAGAAATAGCAAATAACAGTAATTGTATTACAACTTGACAAAGTCAGGCCTTGAAGATCCATGAAAGTAGTTAAGCCCACAGACAACTGCTCTAATATGTAAGGTGTCTCTCTCTTCCTAACATGACCCCTAAAATCTACAGAAATATGAAAAATGCATGACCACACGCCCTCAGATATTGAGATCCTAACATTATAGAAGCAACATAAAAAAGAAAACTAAAACCAAATTTAGACCTATTAAAACATCTTAGTTTCAAGTAATGTTCCATTTCCCCCCTCTATATACAAATTCTAGGATTAGACTTTTGTTTTATTTAAAACTTGTCCAGATCTAACATACATCATGTAACACAAAAGCTAAGGTATAATATGAAAGACAGTTATCCTGCAGTAGAAGCCCTTTATTTACAGGTTTATCAAGACCATAATTGAGTTAGAACTCCCCATTTCAATTGATCTGGCTTCCAGACCAAAATGGAGAAAAAAAAAAAGTAAATTGTAGTGGGAGAATGTTGAACAAAAAACTGCAAATGAGTTTAGACAGGCAGAACTTTTGGCAAGTGTGAGGATAATGGCATGATAAGAAGTAATAAAAGAAGTCATAAAGTGGTCAGCAATAAAGCAATGAAATAGAAACCTGCATTTTCTTATAACATAGTTTCCACTGCAAGCAAAGCTAGAAACAGCCTCCAAAGTGAAAGCCTATTTTGCTCATTCCAAATGCTAGGACTTCTAACACATAGGAGTGAAGTTATCTTTCATTTTCTTATACATTCTGAAGAACACATAATATGTAATAACTCATGTTACACAATGTCTTCTCCAATACTAAACTATTATAATAATTAAAATAATATTAACTAGTATTAATTTAGAACAGGAAATTTAGATAATCTAAAGACCCCTGATTCCATATGTACTATTTCATTAAACCATTTTTTGTGGTTGGAATTTTCCTTTGTTTCCACATCCTCTCACCTTCCATTCTCATTTAACTAGGTTAACTTTATTGTGAAGCAAGAAGCAGATTTAATTCAACATGTGAATTAACAGAGGATAGCCTTAGTTCTTGATAATATTAGCGTTACCTATAAAGGAATTCTTTGGTTTCTCTCAAGCCTCTCATTTCCATTGCTGAAGATGCATACATTTAAACACATGTTATTTAGCACGTCTTTACTAACAAAGAGAAAAATAAAGCCTAGAAACTGGGCATTGATCCACTGGTAAAATAACATTTTCACTTTTTAATTAAGTTTGTTATTCTGCTTAACAGAAGGCTAAATAAAGGCTAAAGTTGTATTCAACAGAATAGGATTAATAGTGACTGGAATGATTAATCAAAACAGTGAGAAGATTCTTCATCCATCTGGAGCTTACATCAAGATAAGATCTTTTCTCAAAGGTAAGCTTCAATTCAGTCTCAGTGTTAGGGTTACTTGGGGTACTCTGTTCTGATAATCTCTGTCTTGAGTTGGTGCAGTGATATTTTGGAAGCAGGGGGGGACACAGGGGTGGCTCCTGTGAGAAGCTGCTGGAAGCTTCCAATCCCTGCCCTGCCTCTGCCAAGGCCAAGCAGACATGGAAAGCTGAATATGCCTCTGTGATTAATACCTTCAAGAAAGGGGGAAAAAAAAACAAGTGAAAAAAAGTACAAAAAGGACCTGCAGAGCAGAAGATGAAGTGAGACAGAAATGCCACAGAAGAGACCAAGATCAGTAAAGAATATTCATTCATTCCTGTATGAATATAGGAATATTCATATTCCTATATGAATAAAGGAGTGGGAAAGGTGCCTGAGCAGAGATTTCTCTGTGGCCCACAGTGAGATGGCAGCTGTCCACCTAGAGCCCATGAAGAACCACAGTGTAGCAGTCCTTGAAGGACCACGCACTGGGCAAATGTGGATTTGTAGCCCCTGAAACGTCACAGGTGGGGAGATGTGAAGAAGCAGCCTGTGCAGGATTGCAGAGAGGGGCAGATGTGGATCTGCAGCCATGGAGGACCCCATGCCAGAGGAGGTGACTGTTCCCAAAGCAGCCGTGAGTCTGTGTGCAGCCCAGGCTGGAGCAGTCTGTGCCTGAGGGACTGCACCTGTGGGAGGGACTCATGTTGGAGGGGTTCATGAAGGACTCTTCCCTGTGAGAGGGACCCTACATTGAAGCAGGGGAAGAATGTGAGGAGTCCACCCTCTGAGTAGGAAAGAGTGGCAGAAACATTGTGTGGAGAACTGACCCGAAGTCCCCCCTGTCCTCTGTGCCAGACGCAGCATTGAAGGGATCTGGGCCCAGGGGTGGGGGGAAGGTATTAAGATATGGTCATGTTTCTTCTTTCCCCCTTGTAGATTAAATCAGGGTTTTGTTCCTTCCCAAGTTGAACCTGTCTGTTTTTTGCCTGTTACCATACCTGGTGAATGCAAACCTCCCTCTCCTTGTCTTGATTAATGAGCCTTTCCATGGATTTTTTTTCCTCCCTGTCCTACTGTGGGGCCAGAGGGTGAGCAAGCAGAAGCCTGGTAGGCACCAGTTGGGCCTAAACTGTGAGAATCTCACAGGACATTTTGTCATTACTTAACACACCTCTGTGAAATAAATGTCCATGTAGAGCTGTAAAAATAACCCCCCCAAACCCGACAACTCTTTACTTGAAATTCATCAAAATTTGCAAAATTAACAATACTAGCACATTCCTAATTTGCTTCCCTTCACCTGATAGGCAACGGAAACTGAAAGGAAAGCCCTATTTCTGACTCAATACAGGCCTTGAGTCATATTTTTGCACATTCTCCTTTCAGAGTCCCTCAGTAATTACTTCATTCAGAAAAGCTCAAAAACAGGGACAGAGAGAAGCTGAACTGACTGGGTAAAAATGTATTGAATATTTCTGAAATACGCACATCAGTAAAGGAAAGAAACTAAATATGAATAAAAACCAAAAAATATTACACATAGTAGTTAGCTTCCAAAAATATATTTAGAAAAGCCCTTGAAATTGCAAGCATATCCTGAGTACAACACACAGTTCTGCAGATGAACACATCCCTTGAAGGTTGCTGACTCCGGACATGTATTAACAGAGAAATACCAGTACAGATCTTGACCTGACCTACTAGGTCCCATGTTTGAGGGGCAAGGTTTATTTTACTGCATATCCATCACATCAGTAAGGCAGATGCATTATCATTATGCAATAAAAAAAATAACACTCTGCTGCACAGAAGATTCAAGATGCAGGAACTCAGGGTAGCACTCGCTCACATGTCCATACTACCTTCCACTAAACAGTGTTAAGGTATCCTTACCCACTACTGGGTTTTCTTTTTAAATCCAGTACAGCAGCATGCAAACCCAAACTCAGCACTTTGGTCCCCCTTTTATTCTCCCTTTATCACATCTGCTACTGTACATGATCTACAGTCAGAACCAAGCTTGTTTTTCCCAGATCTTCCTATTTCCACCAGTAGCCATTTCCCAGATGAAAAGAGAGTCCTGAAAAGCTATCAGACCTCAAGGATTGTAAATGAAAAGAACCTTTTCATTCCTAAAGTAAGCAGCCATTAAGTGCTACATTTTTTTTTTTAAAACCCACCATTGCTTTAAAAATACCACAGAACTGTAAAGTATTAATGATTAAATTAATAAATCTGAAAAAGGTTTCTACTGTATATGTCAGATCTATAATGTGTCATTTAAGATTGGGTTACAAGAATCACTGTTACGGTTAGGGATAATTAGCAGGAAATGGGAGTAAGAAGAAGAAAGTTCATCTTTCAAAACCATCAAAAGAGAATATATAAAGAAAATTTTCTTCTCATGCATCTGACATTTCCAAAAGTGTCCCTATGCCTTTGGAAAGTTTGTTTTTTAATTTATATTTTTAAAGGAAGTCTGAAACAAGGTTTTTTATATAGTAGGACTAATTGGACCCAGCTTTCTATGGCTGCCGGTTGTTTTAAATTCACAAATATCTGTTATTTTAAAGTTATTAATCTTTAATTTTGCCACTGAAGTGGTTTTTTAAAAAAATCCTATTTTAAGTTAGCTTTCTAATTCACACTCTCAGGTATTCCCCATACTTCAAATTTCCTCCCAGCAGACAAACATTTGTTGGCCAAGTGGCTTTCACCAGACTGAGGCCTCAGCTTATTCTACAGTTTCCATATGGACATCTGCAATTAAGAATCGTGCCCACCAAAAATTGCCTCAGGTTAAAAATACAAGCTTCTTGCAAGCTTTTACACAGATGTCTTTGCCTTGACTTGACTATGTCGTGATTCAGCCTACCTTTAACATTTCATACACCAGTGAATCACAAGTGAGTCACAGGAGAAATAATTTTGTTTAGCAACTAGTAATTAGAGGGCATTTAAAAGGAAATCAGCAAAGTATATGGTTATTTTTCTTTTTACCTTAACAAATTCCTTGAGAGATATGTAATGAAAACAGAGTGAGATAAGAAAAAAAAAAAACAAGACAAGATGTGAAAATATAGGACTAGTAAATGACACAAAGAGGGAACTGGAGAGAGAGCTGGAAGCAAAAATCAATGGCAACAAATAAGAAAATGTTCACAAGGAGGACAATATCAAAATGTATGAAAATTAGGAAAATACAAAGAAGAAAAAGTGGAGGAACAGGATAGAAAAAACCAAACTAGATGAGAATTCAGCTGGAAAGAATGACAGATGTAACAGGTCACAGTATAACAGAGTTCAAGGATAAAAGACAGCATGCTAGGAACACTACTTGAAGCAGCAAGGCTCTTCATACTTCATCTACTTGTTAAGGCTCAAGGACTGCTAAAAAGGGAGGAAAAGAGAACCATTCCATAGAGCTGCCTAGCCTAGGACAGATTCCTGTAATATCACTCTTTCACAGCTATGTTTATTAATTTAAAAATACTGCACTGAGTAGCTCACTATAATCCCAGAAACATGGCTTTTAACCTGTAACTGATCCAGCAGCATATCTACCTCTGGTATGTCTTCCCTATAGTTACCTAGCTCTTCCAAATAGGTTTGCAAAGTTACTAGAATATGAAAACAAGAAGCACACCTCAAGAGCACCTCACACTGGCTTCCCTTCTTTGTTGTCCCTGGAATTTCAGCGCAAGTCTCCATCACCTGCTTCACACACAGCACAACTAAGTAAAGACTACCTCTGTTCCAA
Organism: Heliangelus exortis; assembly: GCF_036169615.1. NCBI lineage: Eukaryota > Metazoa > Chordata > Aves > Apodiformes > Trochilidae > Heliangelus > Heliangelus exortis. The sequence continues at coordinate 20,067,014 of NC_092425.1, read as the reverse complement.
GTCATTTCTATTTGGTATGCTTCACTTGGCAGCCAACTGACTCTTTATTCTTTTGAGTTGTCTAAAAGTTTTGATAGGTAATATATTCCTCTCTGGTAGGGCTAGTTGGAAGACAAAAGGTTTAATGAAGAAGCAATCCTTCCTCTAGGATTTGTATACTAGGTTTTACCAAAAAAAAAAAAAAAAAAAAAAAAAAAAAAAAAAAAAAAAATAGGGCAGCTATAACCTCCAGTTATAACACAGCTACTTATTTTCTTACATAGAATTTATGGCAGTTTTCAAGGAACTGAGTTTATCACCTATACCCACACCTACCTAGTGCCAGTATCAAATTCTTCTCACCACACTCAATGCAAGCAAGCACTCTGCTGGGACACGCCATCTTCTCTTTGGCCACAAGACACACAGCACTGGTGATTTTTGGTGACTTTACAGGAGTAACATCCAGGCTTGTTGCAGTTTTTCCCTCAGTCACAAACACCTACTCATATAGGTTATTCATTAGCAGATCATCTTTTTCCAAACTTACCTAATTTTTCCTCTTTGTTAGTTCAGCTTCTCCATTTTACAGAAATATCCCCACTGATGAACTGTAACTATCATCTGCCTGCTTTCCTAGATAAGGAAAGCTACTTTGCCTTATCTGTTTTCAGAATGTAGCAGACCTCATTAAAAAACAAAAACAAAACCCTACAAAATAATTCAAACACTCATTCCTCCCAATGACAAAGGCAAAAAACCCAGAAACACAGTACTTTCCTCAGAGCAAGCCCCCAGTGAACTCCCAAAGTGCACTGAGACATGGGCTTCCCAGGTGTGCTCAATCAACCTTCCCAGGTGTGCTCAATCAATCTCCTCAGGTGTGCTCAATCAATCTCCTCAGGTTGCTCTCCAGCTCTCCCCTCTTTGTCTTTCATTTGCTCCTCTTTCTCTACTTGAAACTTCCCAGCTTGCCCAGTAAGGCAACACACTTGCCTGACCCAGCCTTCCCTTGGCTGAAATGCCAATCTGTCTGCTCAGGTGCAGTGGATCTGAGCCTTTGTGAACTAAAAAATGCACCCTGCAAAGAAATTAAGCAAGACTATGCTAGACGTGCTTTGCAGGGGCTTAAAATAGAAAATATGTTTTTACTGTTACAATAAGCATTTTAATACCATGAGCCTGTTTTCTGTAGCAGAATAATAGTCCTCATAATCTACTGGGAAAGATACTCTAAGGGGGAGCAGCTGCAGAGTATAGGCAGCAGAAGCAGCTGCTTCAGAGGAGCTTCTCCAGCTACTAGGGTGTTTTAGACAATGTTTTTTGCTCTCATATACCATTGACTGTAAATCTTGAACAATGATCCTCATCATCCATTTTTCTCAAAATTATTCTTTTTTCACTTTTTTTGTCATTTCACATCTTCTTACATCTTTAGTTATTTCCTAAATTATTTTTTATCATGCTTTTTCTATTTTATTTTCCTGTACGCATTACTTAATCTAAAACAATTTATAAAGTAAAAAAGGAACCAGAAATGCAGCATATTCAAATCATCACTCTATTCATGATTCTTTCCATTTTAGCAACATTTTTTCACCTGGGTATTTACAGAGCCAAACTCTTAGTATCATGTTATATAGCAGATTGGAACCCTGATCTTCACTGGAGTCCAATAGCAACAGCATTAAAATAATTAACAGTTTTGTGCTATCCCTTTTCTGCAGTTATTTAGCACAATTATTACCAGAGTAATACCATTACACGTGTCGCTCCAGATGCTTTCCTGAGGAAATGGAAACAATAATGTGAAGCATGGTTACCACAAAAGAAAGGGAAAACATATTGCTGTGAAAGAATTACAGTAATGAAAGGAAAAGTTGAAGGACAGCTCATCACATATATTTAAAAGATAGTTTCGTCTACTTTAAATGAAACAAAGTTGTGTTTTCAGACAACTGAATTTACCACTAGGGGAATTAGGAAAACTTGATGTACAGACAACACTAAGGAAGTGTGTAAAGAAGTAAGCAAAAAGGAAAGCTGCTCAAGATGTAGGGTTTTTGTTGCTTTACATTATTCATGTACAAAAACTCCATCAAAGAAGAAAATGTATTTGTTCGTGTTAACATATTATAGTCCTCTATATTAAAGCAACTGACTGACTTCTGTTCCTATTTTCTCAAAACATAAATCAACATTGGAAACAATTAGAGCAAGTAAAATTTTAACTATCTGCTGTGACTGTTGGGGGGGAAAAAAAAAAAAAAGCAAGCAGAAGCTTTGCTTCCCTGACAATGTAACCTATACAGCTGAACCAATTTTCCTTTTGCCGAAGTATTCAGAGAAAGCAGATTCATATTTCTTCCTCCCTCTGAGCTCCAAAGTAAAATGAAAAATATTTTCTACAAATTGCTTGGGTTAAGAATTTATTCAAGCTTTAATCTTGATGAAAAGAACTATAATTGTAAATGTCAGTATGATACAAAAAAATCTGTTTGAATGGTTTTACATTTTGTGACATACTTGTCTGACTGATTCTCAGTTTCTCTAGATCCAGGAGGATTACACAGTCAACACAATACAACACAGTCTCCCATCAGTTTTGCTTTTCCTTCATTTTGTGACCTTAACTTTTATGTCTGCACACTAGCATGGATACATTCCTAGACAGAAAGGTTTCAACTGGTTACCATATAATCTATGCCTATTCCTTTGATCCTGTCCAGCTCTTACGTGACTAAATTACACATTTCATAGGACATTAATCTTAACTAACTTTATAGTATTCCATTACACTCAGAAAATTAAACTTAGGTTATTCTTCCAAGCAGATTTAATGAAAAAAAAATATCTCTGAGTATGTTTTCTAAAGTAGTTCACATAAACATTTCCTAGTATCAGTTCCAGTACACTTTTTTTTTTTTTTAATACAAGGTGCAATATTTTACTTTAGGTACTCTGATCATCACTACTGAAGAAGGTCTATAGCATTTATCATTTTGAAGATGTTAAGTTTCCTAGTATTTTTCTAGTTTTTGTATACTACTCTGAAAAGACCTACTTCAAAGCCTCTAAGGTTCGCACAAATTTTATGAATTTACCTTTGAAAATTAAAGACTGCTAGTGAAATGGTTCACAGGTATTTAAATTCAATGAACAAAGGATATTGAAGAATATTTTTAATGCTTGAGAGAAAATTAATGATTGAAACTATAGTAACATAACTTCCTTTATGTAAAACCTCTTGGAAACCTCTCTTTACAGCGAATGTTAGTGACAATGGACAGAGTTTTACAGACCAAGTAGGTATTAACACTAAGATGTTAATACACATTCAGAAATACACTGTTCTTAATATTTTCTGACATTGAAAAGAAGATTCTTAAATGGCACGTCTACCTGTAGAATCTCAAAAAGAGTATTTGTCTCAAAATATCTGCCCTGACAAAGTGGACACTGTGCTCAGGTGGAGCTCAGGTGGCACTCAACAGCCATCTGGACTCTGTTCTCTCAAGGAGAGACCCCCACGTGGGTAGCCACTCTGATAAGCAGGGCTCTATTCCCACAAGAGCAGCCCCTCCTTTAGTGGCCATCCCCATAAGCTGAACACTGTCCATGCAAGGGGAGCTCTGATGGACACCCTGACAGGCAGGACACTGTCCTTATTCCATAAGGGACAGGGGCAGGCGAGCTGTACCCTGCGGAGGCAGAGTGACATCTTGTGTGTGCCCCGGGTAAAGCCACTGGAGAGGGTACACGTGCAGAAATAAGGGTTATTGCTGTGTCATCCTACCTGGAGGGGCCCAAGTGAACACCTGGCTTTGCAAGATATGCCAAAGTCCCCCACAAAATGGTGGGGTCAGGCAGCATAAAAGAGGCACACTCAAAATGCTGGACTACCAAGATCATTGCTGGATCCAAGGGTGGTGAGATCTCCTCTATCTCTTCTTTACCTTTACCTCTCTCTGCGTCTCTCTCTCTGTCTCTGCTTTATAACCTTATCTGGGCACATGTAACATAGTTTCTAACTTTTTAAAGTTTTACTCCCTGTTGCTTTGTTTTGTTAGTTGTAACCTGTTCTTTTGACAACTTCCTTAAATTTTGCTAAATTGTAATCCATTGCTTTGAAAATACCATCCTTTATAATTCTGCTAGTTGCAGTCTCACATGCTTTATAATCTTACTCACCTTTAAGTAAAGTTGTGTTTTTATACAAACCTCCTGGGTAATAACCTTACTCCTGAGTACTGCACAGAGAATTCCCGAACTTAATCTCACCAAATAGGTTGTTAAAAGAGATTAATTAGAGGAGGAAGAGGATTTGGCCCAGACACACCCAGGCTCCTCTCTGAAGGAGTTTAGAAAGCAAGGGGGTCCAGTCTGAATCTCCCTGGGTCGACCCCCACCCTGGAGAGCCCTACCTGTGCCCACTTTGTGGGACATAGAGACGTGGCCACTCCATGGGATGTGATATTTTGCTTGGCCCCCGCATCTGGGGAGCAGCACTCACCGTGTGAGGTGTGACAGTGCCGCACCCACCCTGTGGGGCTTGACACTACCATAGTCATTAATACCCATTGTCCAATCGTGTTCTGATCAGAAATAAAATAATACTGGCTGAAGGCTCTGTTCTTAGAGAATATTCCCATAAAAACACAAGTCCCTAAAATTAATATGTTTTTCTCTATTTTCATTCTTGTCAGCATCTCTTCCCTACCCTAAAAATAATTATTTTCCTTTTAAGAAACAGTTTTTCTATTAGAAATAGATTGAAAAGAGACAAAATGAAAAAAAACCAAACAACTTAGGCAAGCAAGTGAAAAATTCCTTCTATGATCAATGTAAAGCAAAAATTTCAAGACAGAGTGCACAGTTTTAGTAAATAAAAATAACAAAAGAAATTAGCTCAAACATCTGAGCTTTAAGAGAGTACTTTGCAATTTTTTTCACATTTAAAATCAATTGAAATTATATTACATGTTTTTTTGGGAATTAATGAAGTAGTGCAAAATTAATTTTCTTAAAATTTGTATTTGCGTTTATTTAAAACAAAAATTCAGTTTAAATCCTGCAAATTAAAATACCCTTTGGCAAGGTCATATAAGCTTTTCTGCAAAAGAATCTTTTTTTGAAATTTGGAAGCATAAACTGAGAATTCCATTTGCTTTCTCAATACTTCCCCTCTTATTTTCATATTCTGTAGTTTTTACAGAACTATTAGCCAATCTTGGAAGAAAAGAATAAATGATCTTGTATCTATCTTTCACTGGAAAAAAAATCTTGTGAAAAGTATTATTCCATTTCAGAAAATTTTTGAAATAGTTTTAATGTAGTCTTTGGTTTCAGCTGTTTGGTGTAACTCTGGCTGAGCATTCCCTTGCATGAATTTCTCCTCTAAACCAGATGACACTATTTTACTTTTCACCCATAACCTTTTGAATTAAACAGCTTTGTTCAAGGCACTCTATTTATCATACTCACAAGGTATGAAAAAGGTAGATGAAATGCATACGACTCTATTTTTAAATGGCTTAATTATTAATTTGAAAGGAACTATTATGTTCAAAGACTCTGAGAGGTTGTATGAAGCCTTTCTAGTGAACATCAGCTGCCTAAAAAGGAAGGTCATGTCTGGAGAGCCACTCAATTTAGGTATCTAATCCGGGACTCAGATACAACACATCAACTAAGTGCTGCCACATGAGTAGGTTAGTAGGTACTTTGCTCAGGAAGAGAAAGGATTCTGGTAAACTAAAAGAAAAACCACAAAAAAAGTTTGTTCTTTTGCTCATCATGGGGACTGAAATGCCTATGCTCAGTTATGAATCTATACCAAAATGTAGCAGTAGTGGACTAATATGGTGAAAAGCGGGTTAAGAGACTGATCTTGACTGTATTCTATCGGAAACATTGACTAGTTCTCCACTCTGACCTTCTCACTGAAATGACTTTATGCACTCATCAGCTATAACCCAAAAGGTTATAACCCTTCCCAGACATCACACATATGAATGGTTATTTGTTGGAGAATCTTTGGAAGAAAACAGACATGTGAGCAATCCTGACTATTTAGCTTTAGCCAGAGTGAGCTAAGGGCCTTGAGGCCCAGCTGCAAGGTTACTAAAAGATCAGCTACGGGCAAAAGATAAGGGAGTTGGCAGCAGAAAAGAAGAGTAACAGGATGGGAAAGCATCACACAGAAAGCACATAAACAATTGTATTTAACCAGTTAGATAGTGCCCTGTGGCATATGAAGAATGTGTTGTACCAATCAGCAATATACTTATGTTATCAGCCTGACTGTGTATAAAAGGGCTACCTGCAATTCTTATACAGAATATGAAAATGGGGAATACAAACCTTCCAAATCCTACTATTTCATTAAAAAAAATACCATACTAAATAAATTGTGTAACCTTCATTGACCAAATTGTATGGAAGAGATCTTCAAACAAACAATCAAACAAACAAAACCAATATACAGGATGCATTCTGGCTGTGTCCATACTAATCAATACATTTGTCCCAGTGGAGTGATATAGCTTGTCCCATGTCCATATTATTAAAATTAGTTGTCCAAATCAGCCTCATACAGCACATAATATAATGCTTGACCAAGCTATGGTAGTCCTGTGTGCACCCCATTGTGCATTATGGACCTAAATCATAATAATTAACCTTTTCTATTCAGGTTGCCTGAAGAGTGTCAAGGCAGCACTGCAATCTACTTTAGTGTTATTTCTGTAACATAAAACATAAGGCTGAACAAGACAATGGGCTCTGTTGTGGTTTCCTCACAATAAATGCCATTAAAAATAGCCCATTCTGGGAAAGTATGTCATGCTACTGGCTGAATCCCATGTCTTGTGTAGGTTTATCTGTATATAAGCTGCTTTGTTTTGATAAAGTACTCTTTCCTATGCATATCCACTTTAGTGTGATGAATTTTTCCAGGCAGGGAATATTTTCTGCTATCAGGCAAACTCTGATTAGGGTTTAGGCCTCTTCTGGGCTACAGGTTACATTCTTTTGTGTACAAACACAAAAGCTCTGAATACACAGTCCTGCTCTTTATCATGTTTGGTTTGTTGTGCTGCATTGTAGGTTTGGTTTCCACATTTCCAAGTGGACTGGGATAGAGCATTTCAGTTCAAATAGACCAATAACTCTAAAGGATGATATATAAAATCTATTAGCATAATAAAAAGAGCATTTCTACTATGCAACATTATCCAAAGAAACAACGTAGATATTGTCCTCTTGATTCTGAGTACAAAATTTGCTCTATGACAGTGATCACTTTAAAACAACAAAAAATCTGGACCTACCAGTAAACTCTCAGATTTAAGGTTTTAGCTAGGAAGGGCTCAGAATTAAAAATATATGCATTGTTTGCAGACTTGTGTGTTCATAACTTTAGCAATATAAATACTTCTGATCACCATCCCCTGATACTTAAAAAAGTTGTGATAATTCTTTCCATTTTAAAAAGCAATACATAAATAATGTTGCATGTATTTACAAATTTATTTAGAAACAAATATACATAACACATACACACCTCTGAATGTTTCTATTTCCTTAATTTTCCAAGAACTGTAGGACACAAGGAAATGGAAAGCCACTTTCTCATCTTACAATTATGTCTGTTGTGCTTGTCCCTTTCTTATATGAGGTACTACATGAAAGAAAATAGGAAATGTTCACAAAAGTGGAAGGGGAAAAGATAATAAAAGAGAATAATGAGAAGCAGAAGAATAAAACACCAAGGATGGTAAGCAAGAGAACAAGCTGAGGAAGAAAAGAGAAGAAGGAACAGAAATAAAACAAGATAGATAAGGTAGGAAATGAAGAGAAGTAAAAGTCAAACACGAATCAACTAGAGAAAATTGAGAATGGATTAAATAAAATAAAATAAAATATGAGAACAAAATGCAAGCCTATAAAACAGGAATGGATAGTGGAAGGAATTAGCCCAAAAGAGATTTCTAGAACCAAAAATGAAGAGAAGCTGTATCTCTATTTTTGAAGTACGATTGGAAGAAGTAAAATCAGGAGAACTTGACTGCAGCTGATCTTGGAAATAATTGCCAGAAAATCTTCAGTGCTTCCATCCCTAACATTCACTTATACTCCTTTGATAGTTTTCCACAAATTGAACAGATGATACCATGTTTCAAAATCCAATAAAGTACTATAGCACCAGAAATAAGCTATCTTAACTAGTGCAGGAAATGCTGAAGCAATTATGATAATAACTCATCATTAAAATTACTCTTCTTTTCTACAGTGGTCATAGCTGCAAACAGCTTATGATTATCAGAAAGTAGCCAGTCTTCAAAAGAAAGGGCAAAAGCATTCTTGTTTAAGAAGTCAATTGACTGCTCATTGTTCCTTTTACCATCACCCTTTTCCTACCTCAGAAGGGTTATTTCCTCCTTTGTCACTTCATTTATATTTCACAGTATAAGGTTCATTGATTACAATCGGGAGAAAAACTTATAATGAAGTGACTTAAAAGTTTTATTCACAAAGGTCTCTAGACCTGCAGTAAAAGTTGCAGATAATATCCCTAAGGCTTCTGATATACAGCACGGCAGAAAATTGCTTCATATTGCTTAATTTGGACACATTAACATAATGGAAGACAATCAATAGGCTCTAATAATTACAGCAAAACCACACAATTCCCACAAGCAAACATGTGCTTTATGTGGTATACAAATTGCCATCCTGTAAAATGCATAATTACATTCTCTGTTAAGCAATTCATCAGAAAACACAACTATCTCGTTATGCTCTTGAGAGTATTTCAAAACTTCATTCCGTAATACCAGCAGTATCAGATAAAACAAAGTCTGAGAGCAAACAACAGCAAGCAGGTGCAGTGACAGTTTCCCCTTCAGGTATCTGAATAAAATAAACAAACAACACAGGAAGGGAATTCCTAAGCCCTCTTGTATCTGTAATCAACAAGAGAAGCAAAAACAATTTTAGAAGGAATGCTTGGGCTTTACAACGGGAGGAATTCTCTCCACACTCAGAGCTGACGGAAGGCTTGAGGAGATGTCTCCTGAGTGAAGGGAAAGTGGTTCCTCACACCATTAAAAACCAGTGAAAGATCTAGAAATACCTTTCATGGAAAAGTCTTACTGAGTCAGAGTTGAGTAATAAAAGATCCAGCATTTTCCTCTCAGTGTAAATCCTACACTTCTCCCATATTCTTCTTGCAGGCACCGACACTCTTAGTGGTTTTATGTACTATGAACTTTTACTTTATTAAAAAAATACTGCTGGAATGATCTAGTGACAATAAAAAGACTTACTCACTGCAATACCCCTAATTTTGATGAATTGCAGTTCATCAAAAGTTACAATGCAGCTAAAAATAGAGTGCTATGTTTTATTCGTACTATGTGAGCTGAATGCAGAAGCACTTCTGCAGTTAAATGTAGAAGCCTGACTGGATTCTAGACACGTAAGAGAAGAGATGCAGGAAAAGAATTAGCATTTTTGGCTTACAAGTGCATAAGGCAGAAGTGATTCTTCCAACTTGGGATGAAACCTTCTAAATGCATGAGGATACTGACAGGTGAAGTATTTTTGCATAACCAAGACCCATGTATCTAAGCTGGAGGCTTTCTCCCAGCTTACAAGTAGCTGCTAATAGTGTTGATCTGTGATTTACTCAGTCATTTGCCTTATTGGCAGAAGTCCTCTGTGATCTGTACTCTGTCAGCTATCACAGCTTCATTAGTTTGGAAGATGCTAAATGGTCTTTCTTTAAAGTACAAATATGTATTGCACCTCATTTAGGAGGGCAAATCTAAGGTTTGAAATGCAGCAATTTCCCAGTATTAAAACTGATAACAACAATTTTCCTTTGGTCACTTCACTGCTACATTTTCCTACGGCTTACAATTATTTTACCTGATAATAACCTTGTTTAAGAACCCAGGGATTGGGTATGCACTATCCGAAGCATTCCCTTGACCTCAGCTAATTTATATATCTGCATGTGGGCTACCTGAATCCTAGCATCTTCCTAGTGTTAGGAAACCTTTAAGTTCTCAATTTTGCAATAGTAAAATCACATAAAAATAGATAACATGCTCATTTTTAATAAGAAAAATACCTGGAAATGTGACTATTTAATCCTTTGACTATACTCAACCATACAAAATACAAATATACATACATACATTTTGAAAATAATCAAACTAAAATAAAGATGTGTTATACATATGTCTACAGTGATTGTAGACTGGACCAATGTGGCAGTTTTTATGAAACTGCAAACCACAAGGGCATTAGCATGAGAAAACTTGTCCATTATTAAGTCATTCTCTGAAATATCCAGGCACAAATCTTACCATGAAATTTGGTTTCCACAGAGAAGTTTTGCATGTTCTTTTACTGCAGAACATCCAAATAAATAAAATAATAATAATAATAATGATAACAATAATAATAATAACAATAGAGTTTAAAAATACAGTCTAAGGAAGACATTGCAACTGGAAAAGGTAATAAATGTAATCCCAAATAGTTCAAGTTTGACAACGCTCATACAGAACAGTTCAAAAATTGAAAATCAGTTATGCAACCATAAATATACTTTACATCTCAAGCCACAACTAACAAATGCAAGCATAGCTTAACTGGCTTTACTCTCAGTAGCATACAGTGAAATGGTGCATCACAGTCAAGTACAATCAGGGCGACAAGAATTAGACAGTGGAAGTGAATTATTACCAAATAAATGGGTGAGGACACACAGCTACCCAGTGTTTACCCAGGGCTTGACCTGTTCCAATTCAGTGCACTGCTACAGGTTCCATATACAGATGCTTGGCCCTGTACAGAGAAATGACTAATCCTTTGTTCATATGGCTTTTCATTGGACTTTTAACTGATAGATCTTAGGAATTCCACTGATTCTGATTGTAGTACCTTTTTGCTCTTGTCACTGTCTTTCCCCACCACCAAATTTATCTCTCTAAAACTATAATAACAACCACCACCACTACCAATAATACTTAGCTTTTACACACCCTGCTGTTCTTACTGTGGTGAAATTCCATTTGAACTCAATGGGAGTTTTGTCTGAGCAAGCACTACAGGATTGTCTCCTTGATTTATAAAGAACAGTTCAACACAGCAGCTAAATGCTATTTCAAAAAATTAAAAGTAGATTACATGAAGCTACCCAAAATGAATGCTATTTAACAGGCTACTATTATCACTAAGACTATATTGAAAATCTTGGAGCTGGTGGCAGCAGGAGCATTTGATTTTTCTATTTTTGTGATTAACCTCAGTAGGGAATATTTTGCCTTTTTTTCTGTGTATGTCTATTTTACAGGCTTCTCTTAAGTTAACAAGACCATTACTGAAGAGTGATCTCTATAGGTTTATTCTTCAAAGCACAGTAAAATTTAATTTAATCACAGATTCAAAATATCATACAATAAAACTAATTTAATTACATTTAGCAATGGCCACTAGTCTCATTAAAATGCTAATGAGGCTTATAATTATTAAATTGCTTAATGATTGTTAATAGATATAAATTACAAAATAAAGCTTAAGCAAAAAGTCAGAATGCCCTCAGGTACTTTTTTCCAGTTTCAATTTCAAAGGTTATAGTGTATTTTCTGTATCCAGAAAAACAAAACAGATTAAAAGTTAAGATAAGAGCAGATATAAGAGAGCAATACAGTTGGACATGTAGCCAATCCATTGTCTCCTCTTAAAAAGTTTAAATAGAGCTGATTCAAACTTCCCTTGTCTGTAATATTTTAGAATTTTTGGTTTTCATAACATGTGCCAGCTATGGAAAAAAAAAATGAATGTCTATCCAAAATTCAAAATTAATCGAATTCACAAGAAATATTTTTGACAGTATTTTAAAGTTGTGTACTGATTTTAAAATCCATTCCCATAGGCAGATGAATGAGGACAGTAATAACCTTTGTGTGTTCTTTCTATCTAGTAGTATTTACAGGGAAATGATAAAGCATGCTGTTTTTTCAAGGTAAAATGTTAATGGAGATTAATTTATGTGTTTTGACAAAATTTTGACAAAACTTACGCTACGATATCAGATTGGGATAACAGATTGTGTTTTGAAAATAGGAAAAACTTGACTCAAATCAAAAGCAGCATTTGCATACACAATTTGCAAGCGATTTAAAAGAGGCTTATCATGTCCTAAAATGAAAGCATATTTCAAAACTCCAAAAGCAGATGTTGCCATTTGGCCAAATGTGGAGCAGCCTCCCCAGTCCTCCCATTTTGACAGCTATTCTGTGGCTCCAGCAGTGTCAGGAAGAGCAATGTGAGCAGCTCCAGCTCAGAAGCAGTCGGTATTGCTGAGTCTGACTGTGGTAGATCACTGTGTTAGCAGTGAGGGATTCCCTGAGCTCTTATTAAGGGGAGTTTCAGAACCAGCAGGCAGCCAGGGAACTTCTCCCAGAGCCTTATGAATAGTGACAAGGAAGGGAAAGCAAAGGACTAAAGCAAATGAAAACCAAGCAACCTTGACTGCGTTTAGGGTTTTCTAAAGTGACTACACTGACAAAAATGCCTGAATGGCTTCTCTGATCCTCTAGTAGGATAGATTTGAGTCCTTAGGACACAATGTTAAACTAGGATTTATTCCAAACATGCACATTATTCACAACTGAAAAAGAAAGTGGAAGGCACAGCCTCGCCAGAGAGCAGCAACAATCAGAACTGGAATGGCTGGCACTTGGCTTTGCCAGCAGTTGAGCCTCATTAGAGAGAGACAAAACCTTTCACAGCTTCAGAAAATAACTCTCCTTCCTCTTCAGTATCACCTTTTATAAGATAGATTAATATATCACTATTTTAATATATCACTATTTTTTTCATTTTTTCGTTCCTATAGACCACTAGTTCCTATAGTTTCTTTTTGAAGTATTTTCATCACCCTTCTAATCAAAAGACCATTGCCACACACCAGCACCTCATCAAAGGGGAGAGAGAAAAAGTCATAAAATCAGTGTCTCCATACAAGTAGATAACTCAGAAATTATTATAATAACATTATATATATATGTGTGTATATACACACGTATATATATATGTGTATATACACACATATAATTATTAAATTGCTTAATGATTTAAGCATATATATATGTATATATATACATGTATATACACACATATATAAACTCTCACTTTGGGAAGCAAATGAACTCAGAATTTACAATTCTAAAACATTCTACACTGTCCTCTAATCTGATACTTTTCTGTAAAATCTGTAACACTTCCTTATGACACAGTTTACTTGACATCAAAAGGTAACACTGAGTGTCATTTTAATCTCAGAGGTGAATGTAGTGACTTTACACATGCCTTGGCTTATTCGTTTCCCCTTTTATATTTTTTAAATATGGAAAAATGAATGTTTCTGTGCATGCCTATTCAGACACTACCAGAATCCATTTTGATTATTCTAGAATTCAGTTTTATTCTCTCAGGGAAAAGTATTAGTTGATGAAGGCTTTTCAAGGATATCCTACCGGACTGGGAATGATTCACTCCCTAACTTTATTCATTTATACCAGACAGGAACTGGAATTGCTGTGCTCTCACCTTAGCAATTTGTCTGCAAAGAAAATTAATAAACATGGATTTATTCATTTGGCTAGAGATTATCAGTAACTTTTAGATATTTGTAGTTTTGTTCCTCAAGGCAAATGCTAAGGAAAAGTTTGGGGCACATTGCAAATGGTGCATTGCAATTATATTAAATAAACATTCCTTAGCCAGCTACCCAAGCAAAAACTGAAGCTTTTCAAAATAATAACTTCTGCCTGGGTCATTACAGAATGCAGGAATAAGAAAAGATGTAGGGTTTCACTTCTGTTAAATTTCTGAAGTTAATGTGTTATTTCATATAGTTTCTAGAACTGGAAAAAATAAGAAAAAGTTATTTCATAGTTGGATCAAGAAAAGATGAAACAACTTAGCACTACTGACACAACATGGGAGGACTGGGAACAGATAATCAGGAATCTATGGGAAGGAGGAAGAGCAATCAGTGTTAATACAGGATTATGGTGAAAGTTTTATGTGTAGTACAAAGGGGAATCGAAATGTTGACACCTGAGATGTTTTCACTTGTGGAGATTCTAAGTTGGTGCAGTGACAACTTCATGTCTTCATAGCAAGGTAAACTGTTCCTGTGGAAAAATAGCACTAACTGCTTGACTAAAGCAAATAAAAACCTTCCTTGTGAAAAGGCAATGCAGAGTTCTGTTCTCCTTTCTCCATACCCTGAAAAAGTATGGTCTGTTGTCTGCATCTTGGTTGTCTGTTTCATCACCCCAGAAGCAATGGTCTACCATTTAGAGACTGATTAGAAATCAGACTAGGCTATTAGCTGTGTTTAATGGGTTTATACTGTATATTTATGGATCAAAGAAGCCCTTCTGCTTTTTTTCCAGTAGAAATTGTTTTTATCTAATAGTTCTTCTTGGCAATGGTAAAATAATTTTCTGTCTTTATCCAGTTCTTCTGTCAGATATACAAGGGACTGAAAGCATTTCAGTTGTCAGGTAACTTTTCACTAAGATCTGGAGATACGGGGCAGGGAGAATTGATTTACACCAGAATTGATTTACTCTCTGGGAAGAAATCAGTCAGGGGGCTATTTGCAGAAACAGAAAGGAAGGTCGGGTTCAGGAGGTCCAAAAGAGAACATATAAAACTGTACAGCTTGAGAAGGAGGGCAGTGATGAAAAGGTGTAATATTTTTGAAAACTTCATAAACTCAAACAAAAATATAAAATAATTAGCAAGCTATGCTGTTTTTAGAAATTCTGAAAGGGATTAGATTACTCCTTGAGGAAAAAAAAAAAAACAAAACTTGAGGTGAGTCTAGGGATAATGGGTAATCTCATAGCCAAGGACCTAATCTGCTTAAAGCTCACGTAAGTTCCTGCTAGATCACTCCGGAATGCTGATTCCTAAGGAAGCTTCTTTTAGAGACAATATTTAATCCAGTGACATAACTTTCAGTAATCAAAACACTGTGTTTTAGGATTTCTCAAAAATCTATTTATGTATAAAATCACCTCAGTTATTCTAAATCCTGTTCTATGGTCCATTTATCTTCCTTCAGAGGCCTGTTCCAAGAACCTTGTCTTCAGAAGCTGAGCAGCATGGAGAGCCTAGCATGGATCCTCCATGTGATGAGATGAGAAGCACACATTGATTTTATTCTAAAAATAGACTCAGCAAAACTGAGTGGTAATAGATTGGCAAGTAATTACATTCTGAGTTAAAAATACAGGTAAACCACATTCAGTTATGTGCAGAAAGCTTGTATAGTAATTATGACTCATCTAAAAATGTATTTAAATCATTTGTTTTAAAACTTAGATGAAGTGTAAGTGATGCACTTTGCATTTCCCAAATGTAGTTCTTTCAAAGCATCCAATTTAATTCTAAGAGTTCCAAGTTATTCTAAAGGAGTGGGCAAAAACCAAGCCTGCTCT
This sequence comes from Heliangelus exortis, assembly GCF_036169615.1. Taxonomy (NCBI): domain Eukaryota; kingdom Metazoa; phylum Chordata; class Aves; order Apodiformes; family Trochilidae; genus Heliangelus; species Heliangelus exortis. The sequence continues at coordinate 20,051,499 of NC_092425.1, read as the reverse complement.
GTCAAAAAGCACACACGATAACTTCTGCTCAGTATTTGCAGGGAGGAAGGAAAGAACAGGTATTGTATTTTGATGTTTTGAAATAAAGAAATGAAATAGACCAAGTATTTCACAGCCATGGCAGATATTGGCTCCCCAGATCCCACACTAATAGGAGATCCCAAGATTATTGGAAGCTACTGAGACTCCAAGATTGACAGCATAAAATGCACATCTTAAGTACATTTTTCTTCTACATGTGACTTGAAACTAGTAAAATAAGATTAGACTTTAGAAAATTTGTCTTAGAGGAATATTCTTAGAGTGTTGAAACTGAAAAATAGATACAAAAGATATCTCTCCTTAGTTAAATCAGAAAAGTTTTAACTCCCACTGAAAAAAAAAACAAACCAAAACCAAAGTTAAGAAAAAGGAAAATAGAAAAAGAAGAAATAGGAAAAAAATGTGTGAAAGTTTTTTTAAATTTTCTAAAACAATTGAATGCTTTTTCCTCTCAACTACAAAGGAATTTATAAATTCAATTCCCATTGATGAGTTTGCAATACACTGTAACAAAAATAACTACTATATTAAACTGAAGAGTAGAGCCAGGAGAATCTCCAAAAGACATTGCATAATCTGCAGTTCTGTTTATGAATGCCTTTTACCCAGCAGCATGCACTTTAACTACAATGTCATGGAACCAAACCCTATTTTGACACTCCCTACACAAATATGGAGCAAATATACCTAGGATGAAGTGGGTTTACTAGCATTGCTATATGACATGGCGAAGCAAAAGGCTAAAGGAAGACAATGAAGTATAAGTAAACCACAATACTCTACTAATATACATGATGTTAGTGTTTTCAAGACATTAGCAACCTAATTTTTGCCAAGTGAACAGCACTGTGGATACTTATAGGCAAGCTGTCCCATATGAGAAAGCATGGAAGTGATGGTTTGAAAATGTCACAAGAACGGGACAGAAGGTGGCATAAATGATGTTGGTTTTGATGGGGTTTTTGTTTGTTTGTTTTTACCTCTATGGAAAGTGAATATAACACTTGAATGTGGCACATAGTCTTCAGGTCTCACAGTCAGTGCAGAATGCCACCACACCTTTAAAGCCTGGAAGCAGCATGCCTGCATTCCTGCATTTTAGCTTATGAACCCTCTTTCTTTCCTGTGAACATTAATTGCTTTTCTTTTGATCCAAATTGTTGCTGCGTAAGAGCTGTGCCTATCCACTCACTGTATTCCACATTGGTTCCAGCACCAAGTTTCCAGTTCACTTGCAATTCACTTGCAGCAAATATCCACAAGGTCCATTTACTGCAATTATAAATCTGTCTCTGAGTCTCTCTGTAACTTGCTCCTAAGATGTAACTTGAAGTTATTCAATCCTTTGTCAGAATATACCCTCAGAATGGCTTCTAGTTAGTGTTTGACCCAGAATGAAGGTGTCAGACACTCACAGCAATCCTCTATTTGCAGCTGGGAAAGAAAATAGATCTCCTCAGATAATCACAATACCAGATTCTACCTTAGCTGTAACTAGATTTTTATATTTCCACATCCTCTGCTAAAAAAGTAGTTCAGACCTTCACATCTATTATAATCAGAATTGATATTAAAGGCAAAGCATTCCAGAGCACACTGAATATTTGTCTATTTGTACTTGGACTATTTTGTCTGCTGTTACCATTTTCATATCTATCAATAGGGATGGCTTGACTGTGCTTAACATATACAACTTTATATATGATTTGTATCTGATGGAAACCTTTTTAACTGCAGGAATTCTTCCTTTCAGTCCCCAGATACATGAGGGTGCACTTGACACTTGTATTCTCACATACATTAATCCATCTATTCAGATCATTGAGTTCTCCCTGTATGACATTTTAATCCTGCTTCTTCTCAAGGAAGTTTCTAAAACCTGGACTATTACAAAACATTTCTAGCTTGCTTCTACCTCCATGTCATCCTCTTAGAAAATATTTATCAACCATCCAAATCTTCAGAAACACTGCTACTTAACTTCTCTTCAAAATATAGTATTGTCTTGCCTTTCCTTTTGCTAAACAGTTAATTCACTTCACAATTATTCTAATGTCTATGTTCACTGATTTTTTTTTCTCATCAGAGACTTTCATTTTATTCAGTAAGGCATCACTACATGAAATGCTTTGCTGAAGACCAGATTGATAAGATCTACAGATGTGTGCATAATTTCCTTTTACTGCAAGCTATTGACAGATCTCTAGGTTTGAACCCAGATATGGCTGAAAGGACTATTCTTTTTCATTTTAAAACTGTATTTTGAGTGTCTCATATTTCAGTGGTTTTGTGGCCTATATAAACCAATACAACTGGTTAATACCACAGAATGCAGTAATGAAAAACATGTAAGTGCAATTTCATGCATCTGTGTTTGTACACACATACTTATTTTATGATTCATATTTTGAAACTCATGGATCTTTTAAGATATCCAAAGAGGCAACAGTTATTTTAAGAGTTGCTACAATACATATAAATTCCCATCTAGAGCACATGCAGGAAACGATGAGGAGAGCAAGGAAGATCCAGCTTTTTTTAAAAGTATACAAATAAAAAGTATCCATAAAAATATTTGACTCAGAATTGTAGGCTTCTGTCAAACATAGTGCAGATCATAATGCAGAAATCCCACCCTGACTATAATTAAGTCCAGGTTCATAACCCCTTACAAATTGCGGGTTTTTTCCATTCAGAACAAGGGTGTATGAAAAAGCTTTGATTGGATTGTAAGTCTGAAGCTAACAGTAAGGAACATATATTTTTACCAGGGCATCTTGAAGATGCCACAGTCAAGTAAGACAACGATGTTTGAAAAAAAAATAGAGCTGAACTTTTTGATGTGTTCAAGTAAAGCACTTCAGAACTTTTAATGCTACTTCTGCTCAAAAACTTAAAATACCCAAATATATGTGTGTTTCTGTATGTCAGCATCTTCTGCCAATTAAGTTGTGAAAACCTTTCTAAACATTGTGCCTATAAAAAACAAATATGTTTTGGGTTTAATGTTTTGTTTTGTTTTGAGGGGTAGGGACAAAATCCCAAACCTGCTGTGGAATAAGAACTTAATCACAAGCATGTGTAGCTAAGAATATCATAATTTTCTTGGTATCCCTGGACAAGTTTCAGAACCAACTGAACAGAATAAAAATACTTTTTCCATAGGTCCTTAATAAGGGCCTATAGACTCATACTTCCAAAGGGAAAATAATTTTCACTTTTTCTTCTATTTTGTGTGTGGGTTTTTTGTATTTATATTTATAGATTTCAAAGTAACCCCAGTGTGCATGGTGCTACAGAATGAAAAACTAGATTTTCTGGGATTTGGTGTTTGTTTTCAAATAGCACGTTTAATATAAAACAAGACATGAACAGAAGAAATCTAATTTAGCATGAAGGATTATTCAGCTATTTCCTTCAGAGACATGGGTAAAAGTCATCAATTCTAAACCATCCTGCTAAGGAAATACATTTTCTAAGAGTTGGCCAGAAATATAGATGAAAGGAGATGATTATGTCAGTTTAAGTTCCCAAAGGCTAGGATCAAGTATAAGTAAATCACTTCCTTATGAGTAGCCTTAATGAACAGGTAGGGTGGAATAAGGATAAAAACTAAACTAGGAATTCATTCTTTAAAGTGAACCTTATCTCACAGACAATACTAAGAGTACAGAAACTTGCGCTACCAATTCTTTTACTGTATTTATAGACACTGCTTTGACAGTAGAAGTCTATCAATTGATCTGATGACAGCTAAGTCAGACTCTGAAGACAGATAATACCATAAGATACACGATACCTCCTTTCTATTCTCACTCATTCACTGACACCAACTTTTCTTGAGAACCACAGACCAGATCTCAGACCACATTTTATGAACTGCAGACAAAAGAGAGGAGTAGTTGTTAAGGACCAGCCCAAGGATATCTCCACATAAGATGTGAGAAAGTAATAACGACAGTAAAATATTTTACCTTTATCAAACTGACTTTTCTCATACCTGAAATATACTTTCTACCCTAGAGTTAATTATGAGAGTAGAGTTTCCAACAATCTTTTCGGCCCCACAGTTTCTAATCTCTTTGGTCTGAGATCTTCTTTAGCAAACACATTACTATTCTCTCATAGTGAAAGGTCTAGCACTCAGGAGTTGATCTTAATGTGAACCTTTTAGATTTTATTGGAATATAAACAGCAATATTATAGATTATTTTTATAGCTTTGCATCATAACGCAGTGTAACTAATCAACTCTCCTCGCTCATCTGTGCCTTACTTAAAGCTGAGATTACTTTTGACACAAATTCACCATGACATTTGGCATGACTTTGTTACTCTTAACTTGAGCAATACAAATCTAATAGAAGTCTAAATCCTTTACTAAAACCAGCTATATGGGTAGGCTACCATTAAACATATGGATCTTTTGTATGAAGTAGCAGACTAGTTTGCTGTTTTTAAGTTAATATTTCTCTAGAATGAGAAGCTTTTTCCATTTCATCAATCAAATTAATGCATTGTCTATAGAATGTATACATTTAAGATTGTATTCTATAAAGTGTTGAGAATTATCTCATTTGCAATTTGCAGAGGATAAATTGCTAATTAAAAGCCTACCTTGAAAAAGTAGCCACTTTCCTGTCTCCTACAAATTAAATGATTGCCATTCATTGCCAACAAATGATTCATGAAGATAGCTTTTGACTGGGATGGATGAACAACCTCATTGTATACTGTCCAAGATTATAAAAAGCAAAGTGAAAAAGACAAGACCAAGTTTGCTGTACCAGGGGTTTAGCTTAGCTTAGAATAACCCTAAATTCTAAGATAAGCTTCTTCAAGTCTGAAGATCACAAAACAACAAAAAGTGAAGCTTGTGGTTTTACTCCACGGCAAACATTTTCTCTTCTCTCTTTATAAATTCTTAAGGAGCCCAAAAGAAAGAGTTTCTCTGGTTTTCTCCTCTATGGAAGACAAAAATTATCATTTATTTTCACAGCATTAAGAGCATATTTCATATTTCCCCTGTCTTCTCCATCTTGTTGTGTTAACTAAAAGAATTCAGTAATTATAACTCATAATAGAACCTCATAAATAGTTGTATTTGTTTTGCTCCCAATTACAGTTGAGGATTAAGTGTAGCTACCATAATGACTTTATTGTATTTATTTTTTTTAATTATGCAGCTTCTTATTTTTATCAGTGTGTTCCTATTTCTAACCCCACCAAACTGGTGTTCATTTACAAGTTCAATTTTAACTCTCCTCTAAGAGGTTTCACTGCCTGATTCAAAGGCTTTTTCGATACAGCCCAGCTGCATAACCTTGTCTCAGAGAAAACTTCTTATGCAGAAGAACTTGGAGAAAATCCACAGAAAGCAGCCACAAGTGGTAAAAAAAGTACTGCTGCAGAGGTTAGCCTGTTGAAACATATAGCTGCCCTAAAATTCAAGAAGGAAAATAGTGATAGCAAAAGACATGAAATCCTGAAATAAACTGTAAGCTGGAAGACAGCAACTCATCAGCATTGAAGATGAGTCTGAGTAAACATAGACAGAAAGTCTCACATAGAGGTTGGGGAGAATATTAATACTCATCCTTCAGACTTATTAGTCCTAGGTAGATATTGTGTATATTCTGCTAGCAGTTTCTTTGCAAATCGAAAAAAATAAATATGAGATGAGTATTCAGCAAAAAATTAAAAACCCCAAACATAATTCCTGAACATGTAATTAGCAAGAACAGAAAAAGAAAAAAACCTAACTAGTACTGAATACTGAAGAACATCTATAGACTTCATGCAAACACTTCATTGAGCATGGCAATGATTTGTCAGGGCAGAGTTGCCAATGGCTGGAACATTAGCACACTCTCCTTTGTTTAGAAGATGCGTCCCAGATTGTGTTTTCCATGTTATGTTTTAGGGACCTAAATTAAATTCCGTAAGGTAGAATTATTGCCATGATATACTCAAGTGAGGTGGCGTCTAATCTGCAGTGACATGTTTCAGTTTACAAGCTACTTTAGGTCTATTGCTGATGCCACAGAAAAGGTCAAGAGTTTGGGGATTTTTAAGCCTGTATGAGAGATAAGTTTATTTTGAAATAATTACATTTGTTTTAGAAGTGTAGTAACATCATTGCTGCAATGTTGTTCTCAGAGATAATATGCCACTTGAAATCAGATTATTTTAATGTAAACATAGGTGCGATTATGTTACTGTTCTTGTATATAAATGTATAACTGAAATTCAGTGATGAAAATAGGATCATAAGTGGACTCTTGATTTATATTTCTATCCTCCAATTTCTGGCCTTTTTCCACTTTGAAATGTTCTGCAGTATTTTTCAGAAGTGTCAGGGCTTCCAAGCTCCTGTTGGGATTTTGTTGACCAACCAGGATTGTTATAGCAGTATGTATTGTTTAAGCTCTAAAAACACCTGATAAGTCTCCTGCTGGGCTAGTAGAAACTGGCAGTTTCATTGACAAAGACAAATTCACTACAGTCTCAGTGCTAGTATTTTTGACAGGCTGTTGCATTGCTAAAAATGTCCAGTCCTCAATTTTTCCAGTATGGGAACCTGACTGCAGATGCATCATCATGAATACATTATGGAGCTATGACAGACTGTGGAAAAAATTTAATATTTAAAATATTAAAAAACCCTAGTAATAATGCAATTAGATTTAAAAAGGTTGATGTAGGGGAGGAACTAATTTCCCAAAGTGCAATATATATACCATAATGCCACCATTCCTCTTGTGGTATTTTATGCAATGTAATAATGAATGTTATAGTACTATAAATCAAGCAGAAAAGCATTGATTGACACGGATAAAACACATCTCTTATTGTTACCAGCCACCTAGTCATAAATTGAATAATAGTATTTTGAGAATTTAAAAATACAGTTAACATTGAAGTAAAGTATGTCAGATTTGGAAAATAGCTGATAAAAGTAGGTATACTTTTGATTTAACAGCATAACTCAAAGTTATCTTTAACTTAAAAGATGTTGCTCAGGAATTTAGTGTTCTGTGTGAGTTTGAACAAAACATGAGAAAAACTGCACTGAGCAAAAGAATAGCTTTCAATATGTCTTTACTCAGCTCACTTTCCTGCAGCTCCAAGCACTCCTTGTCTCTAAAAACACTTATTCCTACAGATTGTTTGTTCCAGACAAGTTCAGCAAATTTTATATAGCAAAGAAATACCTGTCAACATGTAGTCTGTAAAAAATTTACTTTAAGTCTCAGACACTGTATTGAATTGATGAAAACTTCAAAGGGAGCCTTAGGTATACTATTGAAAATAAGCAGCAAAGCTGTTCTCATAAAACTGTAAAATGTACTGTCCTGGAATAGCACAGTGGGCTGTGGTGATCAGTTTAGACCTCAATTGCTAACACAACCTCATCACTTCATCAGTCTCACCTAATCTACAAAGTAATTACAGCAGCTCTTCCTGACTCGTCTGTGGAGAAGTGCTTCAAAGATTCAGTACTCTGCTCTTCATCCATAAAACATTTCATCCTCAATAGTATCAGAATGTAGTCCCTAGGTTACAGTAAATCCCAATATGCATCTACATACATACATACAGTATGTAATAACAAAGTTCCCATGTAAGAACTGCCATTCCTATTTCAACAACATCAATTTCCCTCTCTTTACATTTATGGAACAGCGCAGAATTTTAAATGTAAATCCTGAGGATCCCCCACAGCCACAGCTCTCCTTCCCTCTGTGGAAATCTGCTTCTAAAATAACTCACATTCAATTACACAGGTCACTTGTGATACTGACTTTTCTTCATGAGCCTGAAGAGAAGTCTGCAGTATTTGAACCATGAAAGATATGCACAGTATTTCATTGTAAAGATGTGCCAGATTAACAGCAGGTAATTAGGATAGATCATGAATGGTAGCAGCTGCTTATTTGTGAATGCTACAGACACCATTACTCTTTGCTTAGAATATCTTACAATGTTCCTAACAACTGTAGCTTATTTTTATGTGTCACCCCCAGCCAGTATTACTTACTGATTTCTTCTGTTTTTTCTTGTATAAGCTTAACTCATCACTTCTATTACTACATCTACAACTGCAGCCCTTCTACTATTTTATATAAGCAAAGGAAAAACATTAAACAAGAGACGGTTTAAGATTACTTTTCTTGTTGAAATATTTTTTACCAGATTTGAAATCCATGCTATTTTGATATCATTAAATGTATCAGGGTTTAAATTTATCAAAAGTATATGACAATATAGATACTTAAAACCTCATATGGAGTGATGCTTTGGAGGAATCCACAAGCAACCCTTCCTTCCTTCAAACATTCATCTTGATATTATTTGCAGAACTACTAGGAAGTTACTATTCCAATATTAGTTTGGGATTAGAAATTGGCACATGACCAGCATTATACTTTCCTAATATATCCATGTGTACAAAAGATGGAAAATCGGTACTTTTTAACAAACTTTTAAAGGAATTTATTTAGACAGTTTGCATGCAGCAAACTTTCTGGCCTCAAATGAGGTGTTCTTTAATAAAATGGATTCTATTTGACTTTATCTTGAAGATGTCACACCCTTGAATACATATAAGAACAAGAGGCACACCATGTTAAATATCAACACCTTTTTGGTCACCCACAGAAAAGGAACATTTTCAGATCATTTCCCCACTTTCCTCTCCTTTGTACTGAAAATTGTTTTAAAACTACAATCTATGCAGATTTCCAAAATTCTAAATTACAATTCTTCCTTGATTATCTCTAAGACTTTTATTTAATACAAAGACATGCCAAAGGAAACAAGATGTCCTGTAATATTATATCAAACATGCAAATTGCAAAAGCATTCCATTATTAGAAATGCCAATTATAATTTCACATAAAATCTAATTGAGGTCATTACCATCCTGACAAGTTAGTTCTAATTTTTTTCTCCTAATAAGATTTGATAGTTTAACATTTTCCACATCAACGCTTCTTTCACATCTGTATACTGCTTACCTATTTATGAAGATAATAGAAATTACCAATCACTTGGTTGTATCATTGTGCTGTTAATAAGAAAGCTATCTAGTTAAATGCTTATCTAGGAGATAATTTTATCTTTTATGTGTAAAATTGCAAATGTGATCTTCTTAAGACCATAATTTATTACAATCAAATTATATTGGTTAAAATATTAGTAAAGAAAAATAACACTAAAGTTATTAATTGATTTCTGAGATTGTTTTCTCTTGTAGTCTTGATTAACATGCTCAGGAAATAGCTAATCTTAAAAAATTAATTTCATTTTTACACTGGGCTTACTGCATTATTGCCATGTACTTCACAAAGTTAAATATGGATTGCCACTTCATTATGTAGGCAAACAAGGGAGGTCATAATATTCACTAAGAGATCTCAACTACTTGTTCCTGTTTTATTCAGAAATAATATACTGGCCAGAACAACTGAGATTATGACTATGGAGGTTTCCTAAGCCTTCTGAGCTGATTTGCTTCATGTAAATGCATGTGGTGGAGTGCAACTTGGCTGAAGGGCATAAAGGTTTCCTTTTTTGCAATAAACCTGCAATAGGTTTGTTTGTCATTGACATGCAAGGAGTCAGGTATTCACACACAATTAATTCTGGTTTTGGTCCTTCAGATATTTAATATATTTGGGAAGGTCATTTATACTTAAGTTTAATATAAACCCATCTCTGCACTGAAAATTCTACGTTCAGTCAAACTAAACAAAATACATTCTTTCATATTGTATTATTATTTATTTAAACCTCACAGAAAAAAAAAAAAAAAAAGATGGAGTTATTTTTTTTTCTATATTTTACTAATAATAGGCATATCAAGATAGGCATCAAGGAAAAAAATTGTTCTTCTTAGGTGACATCTTGTCTTGTGAAGTTCCTGTACTGTGAGCAAGTCTTACCTTAATGTACACATAACTACTGAAAACCACTGCTTTAGTGTAAAAAGAAACTGGAGCTAATTGTTTGAGCAGTGATTCATGTTGCATGGCTGAGTTACTTCCAGTTCTAACACATAAAACAGTGCTGCTGCTGCTACACCCTCCATGATAAAAGAGGCAATGGGTCTCCTCCTGTATGTGTGTGTTGCCTCACAGAAAACTAGGATGAGACAGTTGTTTCTTCAACACAGGGCAACCTAATTTTATCCTCGTGATGATGATAACTGAGTGAACAAAGTAATGGGGTCTTCGGTGGACTGAGTGGAGCATATAATTGAAATTAACATCACTTTTGATAGCTGCACTTACCATAATTAAGATCTTAGTATGCAAATAGCAGCATATGACCCCGTATTTTTTACATGTCACTTTCTTGATTTCTATTAAAAAAAACCTATTTCTTCTTCCAATACAGAGCATACACTGATAATGAAGTATTCTGTGCTGACAGGGTCCCACAAAGCAGGAGGGAGGGTCCCACAAAGCAGGATGGATTAGAGAAGGACATTGTGCTAAACTTGCTTGGCTTATGGCAGTTTAGTTTATTCCCTGGTTAGCTACCACCCCAAACCTGATGCTCAAGTGTCAAAGAATCAGAAACTTTTCTGTGAAGTACAAAGCAAATGAACTGATTCATGACAGACAAAATAATTACATCAGGACCTGTTTCATTTGCACAATATTCTTTCTTGAAAACTCTAAGCTCACTTAGTAGGTTTAAGGTTCCTGCCTCTATGTTCCAGTGATACCACTCTGTCTCTTTTGAGGGTAGGAGTTCTAAGAAAAATGAAAACAAAAAGGAAAATAAAAGTGTAGATACTGAGCATGTTTATTTAAAACATATTTAGTTATCCAGTGTTAGTCAAAGCAGGCAAACCGCAAAACTTGATTGTGAAGGCATCATACCTGCCGGATGTGAGCAGTGACTGCACTAAGGATGGTTTGCTGTATCATGTGACTTGCTTTTAAATATCTTTTGAATTACTTTCTCTTGAGCTCCTGTTTCTAGTTGCTTTTCTTTTTCAGCCTCCAACCCCATCACAATGCAGCATGACAATTGTCTGAAACTCTTCTGCAGACCTTTGAGCCCACCCATACCTGACTGAAGAACAGAAGCTAGCCTCAGGAGGCAGAACATATGTTATACCATAAAAACATAGAAGGTAAGAAAGAAAGAACTTAGTAAATAATCCTTTACATACACTTTCAGACACAGTATTCTGCTTGTGGTGGCAAAAGAAAAATAAACATTGTATAATTATTAGAGGAAAAATTCACAGCTTCTTTTCAATATTGCACATTGCTTTCAGAAGCCTTAGCTTAGATTTTTAGCCTTTTTTTTTTTTTTTTTTTTAGCTTTTTTAGCTTAGATTCAATTTTTAAACTTAGATTAGATTTTTTAATTTATTTTTAAAAATATATTTCTTGAATGTGTACACATTTGTATACTCACTTTTTAAAAATAGAATTTATTAGTGCACAACTTAATGCTTTGTATTCAGTTAGCATACATTTAAATATTGTTTTTCCTGTTCAGTGCTCTCACTCTTTCTCTACACTGATGTGTATGAGTTTATCTTACTGTTATTGTTGTCATCATATTAGCAGTGAAATTTCTGGTTAAATTCCAAGCAGAAATTCTTTTTACGAAAGAAGGGAAAAGGTGCCATCAGTTCAAATGCTAAATGATGGTATTTAGGTATCAGCATATACACCAGCCTGAGGAAGAAGAGCATATTTTGGGGAAAAGAAGTGGAAACTATAGCGAAGTTATAAAGCATGGTGGCTCTTGGATGAAGATTAGTTTCCTCCAGACTCAAAGTCAGTAGCTTAAATGTCAGACTCAAATTGATCATGGGGTTTCTACTGTGCTTTTCATGGAAAAATGAAAAGAAGACTTCAGACACCAAACAAGAAAGATTGGAAGAAGAGAGGAGAAGAGAGGAGAAGAGAGGAGAAGAGAGGAGAAGAGAGGAGAAGAGAGGAGAAGAGAGGAGAAGAGAGGAGAAGAGAGGAGAAGAGAGGAGAAGAGAGGAGAAGAGAGGAGAAGAGAGGAGAAGAGAGGAGAAGAGAGGAGAAGAGAGGAGAAGAGAGGAGAAGAGAGGAGAAGAGAGGAGAAGAGAGGAGAAGAGAGGAGAAGAGAGGAGAAGAGAAGAGAAGAGAAGAGAAGAGAAGAGAAGAGAAGAGAAGAGAAGAGAAGAGAAGAGAAGAGAAGAGAAGAGAAGAGAAGAGAAGAGAAGGGAGAAGACTTTCTTTTGCCTTAATGACTTCATATACTTATTGATATCAGTAGCATGTACTCATAGAAAAGTGAAATAGCTTTCTTTTAAAACATACTGAGACTTCCTTTAAAGGAGATGTATACTAAACACTTTTAAAATAGGGATCAAAGAAATATTGCTACATTCTTTTTCACTGAAGCATTTACTGCAACAAGACAACCTCTGGTTGTTTTTGTGGAAAAGCCTTGAGGAACTAAAAACCTAGAGCTTTGTGTCATTTTTTTACCTTTCCATTTATAATTTTAGTGTAAGATTTAATCTTTCCAATGTTTTCTATTATCTTAATTTTTTATATCTGCTTTAAAAATATTTGTTCATCAAGAATAAAATATAGTTGGCATTTGCTTCATGGTTTATTTCTTGATAGAAAGTAAGGTCTCACCCTGAATGAAAGAATACCTATCAACTGAAAACTAAGCACTGCTTCCAGCCACATTCTGTTAGTTCTTTACATAATTAATCTGGCAGTAGAATGCAGCACTGATGAGTGCTTGAACTGTAATTATCTCAAAACGAGGGTTATAAATTATCTAGCAAGATTTAATTTTGAATTGCTAAAATCTTCAGTTGTAGTAGGATTTGTTGACAATATGCTATTTTTTTCAGATAATCCATTATACCTAATTTATCATCTTTTTAGCTATCTGTATTTCACATACATCCAAAATATTTACAGCTGCACTTTTTAATCTGTTACCTTTTCTTCATTCAATGACTTAATTAATCCTAACAGATAATTCAGATACTTTTTATAGAGAAATGGAAATTACAGAACAGAAGAAGAATAGGAGATTACTGTTTTGCACACAAATACTTTCGTTCATAAGGAGACACTACAGAAATTTATGCAGTTACAGTCAAAATCCCCTTGCCAAAATATTATTTAAATTACCTTATTTTTTTATGATATAAAATTTTCTAGGAGGATAGGATTTTATTCATATAAGTAAACAAAAAATATTCATTGCTCTGTAAAAGACAGAGTAATGATCCATAGCAGTCAAACAGGGAGGATCACATAAATATGTTCATGAATCAGCCATTCAGATTAAAAGAATTTATGAAAACACAATTTTTGCAACTATTTAGCTATATCTAGCTTTGGTAATAGTTATAATTCTGTATTTTGAAACTGTGAGTCAGTTTCCTTTATAATCTATTGACTTTCAGAGGTAACTTACAGTGAAGGAAAAATACCCCATCATTTGTGAACTGTCTGATCAAGCGTCTCCTAACTGATAATGACAGAAACTTGCATGATCTGTTAGGTATGGAACATAAAACCTATGTTCACTTCAGCTACTCTGTGAAGCCTCATAAAATTTAGAGAGTTACACTGAGCTAATAATATATTGCTGCATCAATTGAGCCAAAAAAAAAATACACATAAACGTGTTCCTTTTACATGCTCTAAAGCCTCCAGACGGGAGACAAGGGAGAAGGAAGCAAGAGAATCAGATTTTTCAGTGTAGCTTAAGTAATGAGGTCAGAAGGGCTTTGTGCAAATACTGGTACTTGCTTTCTGAGGAGACAGCTTACATACTGTGAATATCAAAATTAATAACATTTGAGTGTCACAAACTAGTGTTTCTAATAACTTACTTTAAAAAAGGGCACCTGAATATAAGAAAATTATTTATCCATTATTATTTATCTGTTTATCTATTACATTATTTTATAGGCATAAATTGTATTCAATTTTGTTACTAGAGGGTTATGAGGAGCAACTTTGTGAGGAACATGATGATCTATCCCTGCTAGATTGCCAAAGAAGCTGATTCCCAACTTTCATACCTTCATGCATGGAAGGTATTATTTCAGTAGAGAATTCAACAAAGCAGTGAAGTAGATAATCTATCAGAATAGATATTCTTCAACCAGCTGAATGCACAACTCCTTTTTGTTAAAAAGTACTTTCAGGCTATTAACTCTATATTTGCTTTTTATAATAATTTAATTTAAGAGCAGCAAATATATTTTAAACACTATAAAACTTTACAAACTCAATCACCCAAATTATTTTATAAAATCATGCTATCTAGGGTTTTATAAAACCCTAGGTATTCACTGAAGTTCTGATGTTAACCTCATAATTCTTCTCTCAGAGAAGCAAGTAAAAGCATCCAAGATAAATGACTTGCCTATGGGTAGCCATTCTATGACAGAAGTCCTGAAGGTAAAAAAATCCCTATCCACTTTAGGTGTTCAAATCTCTAAAATCTGTTTCATTCAAGAAATTAAAGTGCACAGTCTCAACGTAGTTTTTGGTGTAATCATTGAAATTTGTCTTAAAACACAATGTTCAGAAAATAAGGGACATACCCACCCTGAATTTTCTCGGTAGTGCTTACTACCAAACAGTATTGCTGAGAGTTCATGTAGATAAAATCTTCATGACAGTGTGACTGAACCTATCCTTTTGTCAAGACCTTATATTTTCTAAAACTAACTTAAGTTGCAGACAAATTATCAAACCTGTACCCTTCAGCTGTCTTTACTCTTTCTCCCAGGAATGTGGGACAAAATTTCTAATCTGCCAGACACTTCCTCCAGCTCCCATTTTTAGGAAACTGATATAGAGGATTCTGGCATTCCCCACACCCAGTGGAGGCACAGTGAATTAGTACTGACCAGCTGCTGGGGCTTCTGCATGGCCATCAGCTCCACCTGGGGATACTTCTCTCCCAGAGCTCTGCATCCACCACTGTACAGCTGCCAGGACTGATGATGCCCTTGGAACAGGTTCTTGTGAGACAAAATGCAGCAGCCTGATGATGACCACAATACCACAGCAATGATGGTTTAAACCAGTCTGCTGTTCCACAGCTGAGACACACGGTACACGTTCTGTATCTTACTGGCTAAGATTTAAGCTAGGTTGCCAATTGTGGGCAGCTCAGATAAACTTCAGGATTTACCAGGTGATTTTAGGCTGACGCTGTGCAAAGCAAACCATGTGCTGGCTGTTGTGAGAGCCCAGCTTTGGCCTGAAACCCTCTCGTAAATATCAGCCAGAATGTCCAGGTTTTTCACCATCATGGGAGAGGTAAGGTGAGCTGCTGGTGGACACTGCTGGTCACTCCTCTCCAGTGGAGCAGCTGCTATCAAAGATACATTAACAAAGGGGCACCCAAGGGGGCTGTGCTCCTGAGTCCTTTGGATACTCAGCTTAGAAAAGGGTGAAACTGGAGCTTCAGACCGAGCTATCTGGTAAATTTCACATTACACTAACACTGAAGTAAACCAAACAACTATGCACACACAAAAAAGCCCCTCCAAAACCAGTACAGATATTCCCTTTCCAACTGATTTTTTATTCTCTTCCTGACCCATAAATTTGCTTTCTTGCCTCAGCTTCAGCAAAAAGACAGCAATGTTTTTAACCAGAGTACTCCTGGTAATTCCTCTGCAATTTGGAGTCAGTCTGCTTTAGGCTATGAAGTATGCAGAGCTCAGGTCTTCAAGCCAGCTCATTCTGCTTCAGCTGATTGGTTATTATGCAGAAGTGAACACAATTCCTGTCTCTGTTTCACAGGATGTCTAAATGGAGACAGGCAAGAGCTTGACATAGGCTTCCTCCATCTAGTTCCAGTGGAAGAGGAAGGCACTCTTTGGTGGTACCCCATTTCAGAATTAATTAGAGAAGAAAAGCATTTAAATTTGGGTGGATCTGAATGTTCTGATAATTCTTGGGTATTCAGGGTCCATTCCTTCTTCCATTAACTAGATAAGGAGTTTAATCAGATTGCAAACCATGGAGCTGCTATGTATATTGTGTATATACACCGTTGTTGAGAGAATCTGACCCTGGTTCTGACATTCTAGTGAAGTCTTGCCTGTGTTAGATGGGCAACATTTCACTCATGATGGTCAGAATTATGTATATATCTGGAATGTATGTCACTTACACTGAAGCTTTCAGTAATTGCAATAAAAAGACAGCTTTTTGAGAAAATTGCATTGATGAGCTGAAAGGTGAGGAGTGAGCTGGCTTTCATTGTCAACTTGTAACCAGACTCACTCTGAAGCATGAATAATGCTCTTACCTGTTCTAATCTTATCCTTTAAAATAGTGGTGCAAAGAGAAGAGAGAGAAAATGTACAGTTTGTATTAAACTCTGAGATCACATTTCCTCAGAGTTTGGTTTCTAGTTTGGAGAAGCAATCTACTTTGGAGAAACCATGAATAAAGAAACCCCATGTTATACCTATAATTTTACCCAGCAAAGCTCTTAGACAGCAGATGTCTGTGCCAGACAAAGATGTGCTTTAAAACAGGAATATTTCTCCAGTAGAAAAGGGTTGGCTCAGCTAAAAACCAAACAAAATCAGAAAAAAAAATTACAGGAGCTGTTTTCTTTCCTGCAACAAATGCTACCAGAAGTCACTTCATCTCTCTTGTGCTTACGTCTAAACGTGCATAATATTGTGCTGATTCACACACAGAAGCTGATTTAATGCAGCCACTGACTGCAGTAGGCTCTCATGGTTTAACTCCATTATATTTCTTCAAAGTGAAAAAAGCAGAAACAGCAGATACTGCACCAGTACCAGCATTTACAGCACATATAACAGATGCAAAACCACAAAAGCAATTAAATAAATTATTGAAGTAATTTTTAGGGAATAAGTGCCAGTTTTCTGTACTTCATACATTTTCTGTTTTGATAGAAACAGAAATCTCAGCTATAGAACTGAGAGTATACGTGGAACAGGTGAGCACTGTCTGACAATAAAAAAGAAATACACTGAAGCTCGATGAACTTTTGAGGAAACACGGGCAGGGAAAGAGCGGGCAGTTGTTGGCCTGCTATGGGTGAGACACAGATTTTTAATAGCTAAAATGGAACATGTAGATACCAGAAGTGCTATCAAGGAGACAGATGCATTCCTGTTCAGTTTAGGCATGTGGGTGGTACGGAAATCTGAAAGATCTTTATCTTGGCAGGAAATATTCACACATGACCATCCTGCTTAAAATTTGTATTACTACAACACAACTTATTGAATGGGTGACTCCTAGAAAGTAAGGTTCTGACCTTCTAATAATCTGATGTTTCACTTGCCTCCATAATTACATTTTAATTAATATTTTATTTATAATTCAGTTTTAGTTAAGCCAAATTTGATATTAGGAGGCAAACTTTAATCCAGGAAATTCCTCCTCTACATATACATAAGCAAATTCTCCTACTCAAAAATATAATCTCGAATGGATTTTTATTCATATTAATAAAGAAAGGGAAAAAAAAACCAATTATTATAACACCACCAGGAAGCTAAATTACATATTTTACAGGATTATTGAAAGGATCACGTGCAGTAGATCAAATATTTGTTCTACAGAACCATTTACTACATTACTTTGGAGGTAAACACTAGTTAACAGTGAGGTAGAAAGAAGTGTGATTGTTCTAAAAGTAGGTATAGGTCACTTTTTGATTTGAAAAACTGAAAGGGGAAAGCAAACTCACAGATTTTCTTCCCTTTTCAAAAGACAGAACTTACACTATTAATAAAAAATGAAAAATAACAGTAAATATAGAAGTAGATCTGCTAGGAACACAGGCCTCTTTTATTCCTCATGGGACTAGAGAAGAGAGAAAGCAGGAAGGCTGCCAGTACATAAAAGTAAATATCAGATAAGAAAATCCTAGTCAATATATTTTTTCCTTCAATCAAGTTATTTTTAATACATACAGTCCTGTCTCTTTCTAGGAGACATATGTTACTGGTAAGATTAGTTTTGCAGTACCTATTGCTTCTGCCAGCCCGCATCAAAGTGAGTTTAGAGATGTGCTGACAGTCTAATACCTGCTATCAGGTTCTACCTGTAGATAAGAGGTGAAAAAACATCTGTTGAAGGCCACCCTTAAAAAAAATCCTGGTTGGTTGGATGTCAGTAAGTTTCTAAAAACTCGTGTCTTTTGAGCACTTTCTTCTAAAAGTCAAATGGTACAATAAGGACACTATAAAATAAATAAAAATATTAAAATCCACCCTCTAAATTTAACATACACAGTGACAATTTCTGAGGTTATCTCCCATAAGTTTTAAAATTAATTAACTTGAAATACAATGTAAAATACAAATAACTGAGACTGTGTCTAAAATTAATGAAATAATAAAATATTAGGAAGAATTTTTTCGCTGTGAGTGTGACAGAGCACTGGAACAGGCTGCTCAGGGAGATTGTGGAGTCTCCTTCCCTGGAGACATTCAAAGCCCACATGGATGTGTTCCTGTGTCACCTGCTGTAGGTGACCCTGCTCTGGCAGGGGGTGTCGGACTTGGTGATCTTTTGAGGTCTCTTCCAGGCCCTAACTTTCTATTTCTATGAATGCCCCACCATTGGAAGTTTCAAAGTCAAGTTGGATGGGGCTTGACCAACTGATCTAGTGAAAGATATCTGTGCCCATGGCAGGGGAATTGTATACAAAACACATACAGGACATCAAATCCAGTATTGCATTCCCACATGATATCACATCCATATAACCCAGTTTCAGGAAGACATAAGAAAAAGTTCCACCCGTTCATAAGAGTATATCAGATGTTGTAGGGGATGCCTGATACTGAGACCAATAATGACTGAAGGAAAACAGAAGCTTTTTAAGGGCTACTGTGCACTTTATGAGAAAGAGAAATGCACAGTTTAAGTAATGCCTCAGACATCTCAAGGCCAGCTGAAGATCATTTTCAGCATTAGAAAGAGAAACCACCTTGAAGCTACTATCAAGAAATTACAGAAATTGACTTTGCTTTTTTATATGGAAGCTATAAAAGCGTCAGCGTCACTTAGATTTTATCAACTGTCTCTCGAAACAGGAGAAGGTCAAGGCAGTAAGAATTGTTTGGAAATCCTTCTCATCCAGACAATCAAACAACTGTGATTTGACAACTAGAAAGTTTTTGTGAACTCATCTATTACTGAAGAAAAATGTTGGGCACACTGGTAAAAATGTTCTAATCGTTTATTGTAGAAATTTGCCTCACCAGTCACATTATACCAGCACAATACATTTTAATCACTAAGGACTGCTAGTAAATTTTATTGTTGGACAAGATAATCTCTGTTTTTGTTCAGGTTTTAATTATGTTTAATTATAAGGGATGCTTCTTACTTGCAGAGCAGTATGATACTTCCTGAACACAGTTTTTACATCTATTTCGTCTTACCTTGCTTTTCATTAAACTTCAGCTCCTATACTAATATTTCATTTCCCATTAATTGCTGTCAGAATGGCGCACACATTCTAAACATAAAAACTTGATTTTTACAAAATATTTTCATCATGACATTAAAAACCCTTTTTAAATCAGTTAGACATAAATCAGTCAAGTTCTTAAATCAACCTAAAACATTCTTTAGACTGCCAGTGGATTAAATTACATGAGTTCAGATCCCACTTCACACCAATAAGAGGAATTCAGGGCATTAGACAGACTACATGATGCTGTGCCACTTTCCCCCCTGTTAAGCGTGCTGTGCATCATAGAAATTACATGAATAAAATGTTAAAAATTCAGATGAAGAAAACCCTCACATTTCAGTTCACTCTCTTAAAATGTCTCTGGCTTCTATAGTTGATTCTCTGTGTAAATCTCTTGTTTTTCATTCTCAGTGCTTTTGTAGTCATAAAGGTTCCTCAAGGTAACACCTCCTGAAAAGGCAAGTTTAGTTGCCTTGACTAGGAATGTTCCTGCCTGTACCAGCTCAAGTGTAAAGGATAGCTCAGGACACACTGATTCTAATTAGAATTACACAGACATACGTAGAAAAGTGGAAAATCAGCTTCTAAGATGTCTGGAATTAGTATTAAAGAAAGAGCTTATATTTATAAAGTTGTTCTCCTTATACTAATTTACACCTCTCTAAGGCTCTAAAAAAAAACCCAAAACCAAACCAAACAAAATGAAACCACAACAAACAAACAAAAATAACAAACCAAAACGAACAATCCAACAAAACCCCAAAAATCAAACAAAAAACCCCAAAAAAATCACAAACAAAAAAATCTGAACAAAAAGCCAACCACACAAAAAATACAGATGTCTTCCCGGATCGTAAATGGAGGAATCACATTATTTCTTCTTAATTTTCCAGCGTATGAGTTAGATCTTTCACGACTAGATATAGCTCTCAATTATTGCTCTCAGAACTTTTTTCAGTCTGATGTACAGGTTATTTATTTATAGACAACACAAACTAGAAGAGTCTACACTAATGTAACACTGATGTGTGAGTTTTTTCATACACATTTTTGTTTTCCTCTTGCGTACACACATGTCCTTGCCCAAGGAATTTACTTTATGATCAGTACAAAATTGCCACGAGTGTATTACATGAAGGGTAGAGGGTCTCAGATTTATGCTTTGAAGAAAAAAGATTAACTAGATTGAGTATAACACACCAAGATAAGAAGCAATATTTTTCATTTCCATCTAGAATATCAAATAATATCTGAAAAATACAGGATAATATCTGAGAAGCAGATACTGCAATAATATTGCTTGTAATGAGGAACAGTCTCATGCTTTATGAGCTTTGAAAAGCCACTCATCACCTCTACTTAAAAGTATGGGAAAATTACTCCCAAATAATGTCCAGAAATTCAACTTCTCCCGCTCAAGACCAAACCAGCCTCCTGAGAATACATGAACATTTCCATACATATAAAGCAAGTTCTCTCCAATAAAACAGAGCTAGATATGAAGTGATTACTCCTTTCTACAAAGTGTTTTTGAGTCTGTATCTGGAGCAGCATGTTCAGTCTGGGGGTCCCCAGCAGAAGAGAGAGATTCCCAAACTGGATTGAGTCCAGCAGAGAGCCACCAGGCTGCTCAAGAAGCTGGAGCACATGATGTAGGATGAGAGCCCAGGGGAACTGCATCTTTTAAATCTGGGAAAAGGGTAAGATGGGGTCAGACTGCTGCCTACAGTTGTCTTCTGAGTGGTCATAGAGAACAGGAAAACAGACTCTGTTCAATGCACACTGAAATAACAAGAGGTAGTGACCCTGAATTGCAGCATGGGAAATTCTGACTGCATAAAAGGAAACAAAATAGATCCAGAAGGGTCCCTAAGCATGGAATGAACCAGGACCCTGAGAGTCCATGTGACCTCCACCTTTGTAGACATTCACTCCTTGGTAAGACCCCAAGCTAATTGACGGAATACTGACATTGGCCCATCTCTCAGCATTGACTCAGATAAAGTTCACTTCCTAAACTATCTTAGAGTTCAGTGATTTTAATGTGGAACACAAGGAGGATTCAGATGGTTATTATTCTTATTAATGTAAATACCCAGGAGGTGGGCTGCATAAAGCACTGACCCACCAGTGAAATGGAAACTGGTGGGTGTAGCAGAGGTTCCACTGAGCAGTGTCCCTTTGAACAAGAAATGGGAAGGTTCTCTTTCCTGTATTTTCTACTTCACTAGGAAAGTTCAAAGCAGTTAACAGATGAGTAGCCTTCGAAGACTTCTCAAGCACAGTACAACTACCAGAATCAGAGAGGAAATTTGAATCTTAATCCTTTTGATGAACTACAGGAATTACGAATGAAACAGAAGATGCATTATATATTTTCAACACTCAGCAAAAAAAAAATGATGTATTTGCAGCATTCATACTGATTCAGCACCACCAAGGAAGGTGACTCAAAGGAATTTTATGAGTTCAGAAAAAACCCCTTGGGAATTCTGCTAGGATTTTTTTATTATATTACAAAAACTGCAAAGGCAGAAAGGCTAATCTATCCCTGATAATCTTCTTATTGGATATAGTCTTAAACACACAAATAATGTTGTTTCAGTATCTTAAATTATGATTTTATATTCTTTTTATTCATGTGCTTCCTCCTGGCAAAAAATAGAACACTCCATAAAACACCTAGGTTTACAATGGAGATCGAATGATTTTATTTATAAATATTTATAAACACATATATGTAATGTAAGCTTCCATATACTACCCTACTAATGTACTGTGAGCTGTATTTTAGACAGATGGGCATTTAATATTTTATGTCAATTTAATAAACTACAAAAATACCTCCCATAAACTAGATGGAGGCACTTTTTAATGAAATAGAAAGGTTGTCCAACTGGCTCACTTGACAGAAATAAGAGTAGAATTATGGAAACATAATTTGGTTGAGATTGTAATTAAACAGCTAATACATTCAGTTAAAATCTTCATATAATAAGAGAAAAACTGTTGGTTTCATTTATATATGAAACATTTATACATAAAATATTTGCTAATATAGCCAGTAAGTTTCATATTCTAAACCCAAGTTTTGTAAAGGAATTATCATCCTTTAATGCTACGCACTGTTTTGTAGATACAATACTGTTTATCTTGAAATGCAGAAAAGACAGAAAAATCAACATTTTTAGAAGGGAATTCTACACGTACTATTTATTTTAGTGATGTTTTCCCAATTTCCCTAAAATAAACGTTCGCTACTTTCAAATGAGATTGAAATGAGATTTGCTATGGGGGGAGCAAACAAATGGAGTTCGTTACACATGAAAGTTTTCTTTGTGGATAGTAATGTCTGGATATGAATAAGTTAAAATTATTACAAATGTGCTATTATAATTATTATCGCTATTATACATTGCCAATGTGGAAAGGTGGAATCGTCAAACATATGAATACCAATAAGAAAAAGTTTGTATCTTTTTATTTTCTTGGTAGAAATCAAAGTGCCAAATATTCACCATAGGCTAGAATTTTCTCAATCTGCATGACATTTTTCTTATTTAAGTATTACTAGGAATCAAAAATGAAAGCTGTTAAATCCATTAATATAATATAATATAATATAATATAATATAATATAATATAATATAATATAATATATAAATATTTGTGTAAACCTGAATCCACACTGCAGATCATACAAAAACCTATTCTGGATAGAAATTCCAGGAATATCAAGCATATAAAACTTAGAAGAAGCATCCACAAAAAGTAGCAAATTAAATCTATAAAATGTATCCCAAAGAGAATGTATTTCTGGGAGTACAATACAGCAAACGCTCCAAGATTTTCTTTACCTGTATTTTTAGCTCTTTTGCAATAATTCTTATATATTTTCTT
This sequence comes from Heliangelus exortis, assembly GCF_036169615.1. Taxonomy (NCBI): domain Eukaryota; kingdom Metazoa; phylum Chordata; class Aves; order Apodiformes; family Trochilidae; genus Heliangelus; species Heliangelus exortis. Next base: position 20,028,076 of record NC_092425.1, on the reverse strand, counting down.
GTAAACTTGTACGTGATTTTTTTGCTACTATTATTTCTGGAGTCAAAGTTAGAAATATTGGAATCACAAGTAGGTTATCTAATCAGAACATGAAGTTAATATGGTTGCCCATGAAGGTGTTTGGTACACAGAAACAGAAATTGTTCAACAGAACAAGAGATGCTCATTATCATACACTGTCTCAGGTTTCTATACTTATTCTTTGTGAGTTCACACATAGGTTTCAGTAGAAAAAAGGAAGAATGAGTCTTACTTATTTATGTCAATTAAGCTTCATTATTTTCACAATACATTTTTCTGAGGAAGCCTTACTTGGAGTAAGAACAGTAGCTAATGAGCTCCAAAATCTCTGAAAGCATTTCACAGGCTTGCAGTCTTTGGAATTACTTTTGTGTATCACCTGAAAACAATCTGTTTTCATTTTCATCCAAATTCCAAATTTCATCCATTCATATGCACACTACACATGTCTGTGGTAGCTTCTGTCTACTGTATTCTATAGTATACTTGCATGTGTGTATATGGGTAGGTGGCTACACAAAATGTGTGTATCTACTTTGAAGTGTTGGTATCTATACCTTTCTTGTAACTATAGTCAAGTAAACACCACATAAACTGTTAAGATGAGTATCTTCTGTCTGTAACATAAATTCCTGTTTTGAAACTCAATATAGAATGTAAAATCTAAACAGGAATGCTAGAGTAAAAAAAAAAAAAAAACAAACCCAAAAAACAGCAAAAGCTTGTTTGACTTTATTATTATAACAAAGATAATAGTTTGAAAAAACAATCCTTTTGACTCCTCTGCCTTGTAAGAATATAGAATCATCAATCAATAAGAACAGGAGTATAGTAGCATATTGTAAGTAGTATGCTATAGTCTTCCAGTGCTTTCAATGTCTGGTAGATGAATAAAATGCATGTTGGCATTCATTGAGAAATGAATAAGTTGTTTAGTCAAACATTCTCTTTAGAAGAACCAGTGCAATTTCACTGAAATGGATGGCTTTGCCAAGAGCCACAGTAGCAAACAAAAAAAAAAATCTGCCCCTTTTCTCCTTTTTTATACTCATAGTGAAGGAAAAAATACATTTTATATTCATCTTCTCTTGAGAGCTGGCCAAATAATTTAAGAACAAAAATAATAAAATATGAACTTTTGAAAATCGTAAAGGTCCTCTGAAGTAGCATAAAATTGGTAGCACTTGCATTTCAGCTTCCTGTTCACCACATGAAAACAGGCTCAGTATCTCTAAGCTAGCCTACTTCTCTAATTACACAACTTACTGAGGTGAAAAATGTAAATGTACACCCTAAAACTAAACCTTCGTAGGTTCAACAAAAGACCTGCTAATATTGCCTCGTATACTGCTCCTTCCAAGATATATGTTTAAATGCTGGGTTTTTCTCTTTATCCAAAATTTCCTTCTTATTTACCTTTGAGACTATGCCCAGAGTGAACATTTTTATCTTAACTTTGATTAAACTACTGCAGTCATGATTGCTGTTTAATGTCATTATCACAACAGGTTAAAGTTAATACACAGTACACAGGAGCCTGTAAAAAGTAAAGATGCACATCCTTTTACTAATTCCTTTGACCGAGCTGTTCAAAAATTCAGGATCAAATCTATACAAGTTGGAAAAACCTTGAACCCTGCTCACCTTACCAAGATCCTTAGCCTTAAAAACTCTTGCACAGGCTCTGAGTTACAAAGGAGACTGACATGTACTTACATTCTGGCTTCTGGTAATGTTATTGGCCTGCTAGAGCTTCAGTTACTCAGAAGACGTTAAGTACATCAACAAATAGAACGTCCATGAAAATAAAAGATTTTTCTTCTCACTTTCAAAATACAAGGCAACCTTTAAGCCATAGATGCTTTTTTCTAATGAAGTTTTCTCTGTTAATTTACTCTTTGCAATGAAAGCACTGAACTGTATGTAAAGCATTCCCAGAAGATTTGACCATAACTGAGAGTATTTATGGGTGGGGGTGGGGAGAACAGACCACAGATTTTATTGAGAATCTCCCCATGGCCTAAATTCTGAGCCAACATTGTGTCAAGAAGAAAGGATTTATTCTGTTGAACCTTTCTGTTCAGCTGTGCACTTCCTGTTAATTAGATCAATACCTGGTCTATTAGGAGCTGGCTTCATACTCTTAATGAAGGTTCATTTAAGGTTCATTCTGGTTACAAAGTTCTTTTCTCATCTAGAAGATGAGAAAAGACTTCTTAGACTTTGTATTCATTTATGGGATGCAAGTGATCTTCATTTATGTTTTGTTTGAAAACAGGAGTAGTTGCACCACTATGCAGGAAGCACAATGAATTTACAATTATTACAATAATTGTAAATATATTGAAATAATTCAATAAATTGAAATAATTCAATAAATTGAAATAATTCAATAAATTGAAATAATTCAATAAATTGAAATAATTCAATAAATTGAAATAATTCAATAAATTGAAATATACAATTATTTATTCTTTTTTATTTAATGCCGGTAAGATGCACATGCAATTTCATTCCCGCCAGCATTGGCATAACTTTCTGGACTTGCATGGAACTAAACCTATCACCATGTCAAATTATTCTCTCTTAAGACTTATCCCTTTCTTTGAAAAACTTCTTTCTGTTATGTACTTGGAAAGAGGGGGAAGTATCTTACAACTGGAAAGCAGGACAAGCCACCTGAAGACATCAACACATTCAAACACCTAACAGCAAAAAAGGACTATAGACATCTCCAATTGCTGTGAAGTCAGCAAGGTGCTGAAAACATTCAGCAATTCATTTTGGGTTAAAAAGTTTATTATGGGCTTTGTTCTGACATGTAAAGATGCAAAGTTAAAATTTAGTTATTCTGTTTAGTTATTCTGTATTCAGCAAAATCCCAGCACACTATGTAGCCAGGGTTTTCTTCCAGTGACACACAGTTGGGCATCAGCAGGTTAGGTCATAAACGTAGAGCTGTCATTACCTCTCACAAATTAAGCCAGAGTACTGCAAAAATTGCATCTCATAAGTAGTTTTTCTAGCAGAATAGAAATTTGAGTATCTGTTTGGTTTCTTTTCCCTACCACCATCATAAACTCTGAAGCTGAATAAAACCCATCAAGCTGCTTCACGAAAAGAGATCAGTTAGAAGTCAGTTTAAGGGATGGTCTTTGAATAACTGAAATCCATCCTATGAAGTTATCTTTGGTAAATATTCTAAACTCCATGTATTATTTCATGAACAGAAATGGCCTGAAATTACACAATTCTAGTTGTATCATGAAGAAAAAAAAAAAATTAATTGGAAAAAAAAGATCCAGGAAAGACATTATTTAGAGAATGCATTTTTGGAGAAAGCATTCACATTAACTTACGTTGACTGTTAATTTTGGTTCTTTTTGGTTTGCAGCAGGAAAGGATTAAGGACCATGACTAACATATTTCTGCATGCCACAGGATCCTCTGGTTGCTTTCAAGAGGGAGCACATTATTGCCATGTAATTTTAGTAATATTTTCAGTCTGCATTTTCCGTATTTCAATAGGCATTGGTTAAACCAATTCCAGCCAATTGAACCAGGACATCTCTGTTGAGAGAGGTGGCTTCAGGATTTCACAGAATAACAGAACTGTCAGAGTTGGAAGGGACCTCTGGAGATCATCTAGATATGACTTTATTGCAGCTACTGTGATCTCTTGAAAACAATTTGTCCACCTTTATTCACTAATTCTCATGTATGAAAATACTAAAAAGTTAGTATTTTTCCACCATGAAACAATGCAGTTACTGTTTTCTACATTATTCCTAACAACATTGGAATCCAACATCTTTCATATGTAACAGGATTCATATGTAAAATATATGTGATATATTTATTACATATTCTTCATATTTCATAGCTTTTAGACTGATAGCTAGTTTTAAATAAACTGGAAATATTTGTAAAAGGATGTCTATAAGAAGCGCATACATTTGTAAAAAGACTACAAATTTGACTGTCCAGTATCATGGACAGTGTTTTTCTCTATAGCTACAATTTTTAATCCAGTTGGTTTTACAAGAAGTAATAAGCAGTCTTTCAGAATTTGGGAGAATGATTTATTTTTTCTAACTAATAGCAGGGACAATGTGACACTTTGCACTCCTGAAAGGAAGGCATCTGAAACTCCTTAATTTAGTTTTCCTTATTATTTAGTCATACAAATCTTTTCCAGAAAACCTAGCCTCAAGACTTAAAATCAGTTTATTGGACAGTGTTAATTTCTTATAAAAACAGCTTACTAGATTGTATAACTTCCTTTTATTACTTAATTTAATTTATAATTTAATTTCATTTTAATTAAATTATTCCTACATGTTGAAAAGACCTATATCTAACTGCATTCAACTTCATAAATTATTTTATGCCAACAACCAATTTATCAGTTTTCTCCATAGGGATTATATGTACAACATAAATACACTGAAGCAAAAGGAGATAATAAGACAAAACCCATTCACCAATACTACAACACACAAAGGGAGAAAAAAGTTGCTCTGCTTAATCGCCTTATCTACATAAGAAGAATTTATTACATTTGTTTAAAAATAACATGCTGTTTATTGTTGTTTAATCATATTGTTGAAATACTGGTGGGTAAGAAATTCATAAGCCAGAGAAAATAATGACATTTAGCTTTATTGATTAACATTATTGATCCTGAAAACCTCTGTTTTTGGGGGTACAAAACTCCCTATTCTAAAATGTGGGAGCTGGCATCACAGAGCAGTTGAACAGACAAATTGTGCATGGCAGCTGAAAAAGAGAAAATGTAAGGCAACATTAAGGTGTCTGTTTTTCTTAGATCATCAACAACCTTCTCACAATTTACCTACTGCTGTCATTGTGTTACAAGTTGAAGTATAAGCACTGGAAGAAACAGTCTGAAAATTATAATCATCACAGTCCAAGATTTTATTAGGTAAGTCTCCCAAACACTGAGATAGGAAAAATTCAGTAAAGTTTGATCCAGATTTAGATGCTCCAATTCCACCTCTATCATTCTGCTCGGTTTTCTATTTTCTTGTTCTAGGCTGTCATATACATTTGTCCTAGATTAAATATTGCCACAAATATTTACCTAAATCAGAATTTTACAATAGAAGGATGACACAGAGGAGGTATTGTTACAACAACTAAAGGCGTTTTCATGTCAACAGAAACAAACTTTAGCAATTATATTTTTAAATGCCTCTGGAGCAGGAGCCAGAGGCCAGGCAACATACAAGGATTTTAAATGGCATTAGAGATACATTTTGACAACTGAATCCTACATTCTTTGATTTACATACTATCTTCCCACCTTCACCTCATGATGTCTTGTGTTTTGACAAGTATTACTACTAGGCAGAAAAGTAGTTTCAAAAGTTGTAATTTTCCTCCTTCTTTTTCAGCAACCCCAACACTGCTAATTTCTGCTCTAGTTTTGTTCAAATATATCTGTGTGCCTGAGAAGTAAAAGAATTTTCAGATATCTTAGGTGGTCTCTAAGGATCTGTAAGAACGTCTCTTGCCTTCTTCCTTGGAACTGTTCATCACAGTCTCACCTGAGGCTCTAGATAGTTCTGCAAAGTAGGGGAGCAAAGCCCTTGAACAGGGGCAGTCAGCAGAGAGAAGGCAAGAAGGCTGACTGTGCTGCAAGCTCAGCTAGGGGGGACACTGAAGGCAAAGAAAAACTAAAAGCCAACAGATCAGTGCAACTACATGACAAAATAATGCCACCACTGCCCCTCTTACACTGAGCAGAATAAATGCAGACATAATACTGGGAATAAGAGGATTGGTTGCAAGTCCTTCTCAAAAGATGACCATGTGTCCTCTTGTAGAAAGGACAGCTCTACTGAGTTAGGGAATCCGTGTGAAAGGAGGAGGCTGGCTGCAAGGGTGGATAGTTCAGCTGTTAGAAATAGAGTTTGATTTGTCATCTCACAGACAAATGCACAGTGACATGGTTGTGAGTGCAAAACAAGAATAGGTTTGTAGGTTTGATAATCCTGATCCCAGGGTCATCATTTACAGTCCTGTGCAACAGGAAAAAGGAAATGAGAAGCTACAGAAGCAAAACTAGACTGGGCTGCTTAGTAAGGTGAAAAGAGGCTCTCTGGGCTAGTATTCCTTGAGCTCGTCCCAGGATGCAGAAAACAAGACAGAAATGTTACTGAGTAGGCGAAGTTAAAATACATGTTTGATTCACACATTGAAAAAAAAGACATATAAAGATTGTGAGACTAAGAAAACTGCATTTGTTCAGCCTTGAGAAGAGAAGGCTTAGGGGCAACCTTATTATGATGTTCTAGTATTTAAAGGGGACACAGAAGATGGAGACTCCCAAGGGGTCACATGGATAAGACAATGACCAATGGGAACAAGTTGCTCCTGGAGAGATTCCAATTGAACATAAGAGGAAAATTTTTCACAGTGAGGACAGTTAGACAGTGAATGGTCTCCCAGGGGAAGTGGTGGGCTCTCCCACTTTGGAAAGTTTTAAGACTCAACTCAGTGGGGTGCTGAGACATCTCATATATACAATAATATTAGAAGGGCTGGACCAGATGATCCTTGAGGTCCCTTCAACCTGACATTCTATGATTCTATGATAATGAGAAACAGGACACACTTCTGGAAGGGAGGGAGCTCATGCAGGAATGTCACACTCAAACTAGTATTAAATCCAGTTTGATGGATTTTTATATAAAGAGGGTTTTAAAAGATTCTTGAAACTAAAAATGAGGACGAATATCTATTATAGAATACCTTCAAACAAGGTGTTCTGAAGTTTGTTAAGCTCATGATGTACCCATAAAGTCAAGATATCGTACTGTCAACTGAAGGATGGGATGGAAGTTGGAAATACTTAAGCAAGAAGCCACAAAGAATTGGCAGAATACACTGACGGTGAAAAAGAGAACATGTGAAGTCTAAGACATAAAATGATGAAAGGATAAAGCTCATTCTTAAATAAAGTTATTGACAAATTAATCAGATCAGAAGCTGGAAGGAAACCTGACAATCAATGGTACATTAATACTGGAGTACAGAGAAGATAGAATAGGATGTTACTATTGAACAGATGTTCTTTATCAGTAATCACAGTGAACAGACATTCAATATATCCTTCCAGAAGCAAAAAAAAAAAAAAAAAAAAAAATATATATATAGTAAAAAAAATCATTATGGTTACACTTCATTTCCAAAAGGGGTATTGTAGTAAAACATAATAACTTAGGAAAAGGAAAAAATACAAGTTAAAAGTTGAATCTTTGAAGATGTAGTAGAAATGTGTAAGAATAAAAGTCTCAAGACTGAGGACAAACGCAAGAGTCACAAAGAAATTAGAAAAGTCCTAAAAGAAACCAGTGTATCTAAAGAATGAGGATAAAAATGGCACCCATAAATAAGAAGAAAAAGTGAAGCTGTGTCTGATTCAGAAAAACTATAGTGAGTGGATGACCATAAACTCTGGCACTTTAAGTCAAGAAATGCAAATAAGACAAGCATTAAAAGTTTTAGGGAAAAGTACAAAAAGCACAAAACCTAGTAATAAATCCTTTTAAAATCTCATCAGAAGCACGAAGATCATTCCAGTTCCTTTAAGGTCAACAAAGGCTAAGCTATAAGAAGAAGTACAGATACCCAATGTTTTACACCTGTGATGACCCACAGTCTGGGGAGCTGCCCATGCTGCCACTCTTCTTATAAGGGGCTTAGGAGGTAGAAAAGTGAAACTAAGGGTCAATAGAAGAGATCTAGGAATAGATAGACAAAATCAGTCAGTACTATACAGTATTTATTCAAGAGTTTTAAAGGAATCCAAGGAAGAAAGAGCTGAGTAATGATCTGTAAACTCTCATTTAGCACTGTGTCCACACCAGAGGCTATAAGAATACTTAACCTGGTGAGAATTTTTAGCAGAGCTCCAAGATCTAGAAAACTGCAGACCTTTAAGCTGACCTCTGTACCAAACAAACTAGAGCAAAGTACTCTGGCAAAAAGAAGTATTAGGAGTCAGAGATGTAAGATGTTAAGGAAAAGAGTCAGCTTTTGAGAAGCAAGATACGGCCTGCAAATCCACTGTATGCTTTTTTTTAATGGAATGAACACTCTGTTGGATCCATCCAATTTACTTTTCTTGGGCTTCAATATGACATAGGTTCTATTAGCCACTGTCCATTAAATAAATCAGGCTGTTGTTAGACAAAAGAAATGCAGTAATTTGATGAAAGTATGGCAAGATAGACTGTGGGGTAATGGAGAATTACTGCAGGGAACAGGATTACTAAGAGTAAGGAATAAGACCTATGCTGTTTAACAGATACAGGCCACAAGTGCTCCAGGAAGTTACTAGGGAAGTGGCAAGTCTGGGATAATATTGTTATGCAGAACAGTAACCATCTGTTAAGAGCCTTGTAACACAGAGTAACTGAAACAACAGAATGGTCTATCCAGTTAAATGCAGAGAAATGAAATGCAATGTAAGGAGAGGGAAAAAAAAGACAAACCCAGCATGGGCTACCAATTGATTATTATTACTCCAGAATGAGATCTTGAGATTTTTAAAGATTGGGTTTTCATATTTCTCCATACTCTGTAAAAATAAACATCCCAAAACTACTAGGGAGAACACAGAGAATGAAGCAGAAAATATTGTTATTCCTTCACATAAATTCACTCAAATGCTATTCAAGTTTTGCTCTTTCCACTTGCAAGGAGACATACTTCAACAATAAAGAAACAGAGGTGCAGCAAGGATTTGCCAAGGTACAATAGCAGCTGGAAAAGCACAAGTAGTTGGAAAGGTAAACGCTAGAAATTTCTGGAAATTTCTATAATCTTGAAAGAGCTAGGGAAAAAAAATCCATTCAAGCTATTCATTCTAGCTTCTGAATCTCAAATGTTTTATAACAGGATAATTTTCTAGGCTAGTATCATTGTGTGACTGTCCTCTTCATCAGGCAGCTGTTACTGGTTACAGACAATATGAACCTGTAAAACCATAATTCCTTTTTACATACACTGTTCCTTTTTTTTTTTTTTTTTGTTTTGTTTTGTTTTTTGTTTTGTTTTTTTGTTTGTTTGGTTTTTTTTTTCTGTTACTGGAAATTTATAACCAAGTATGTCCACCCCCCATAGTCCAGGAATAGTTTCATTATGGAGAGAAAGACGATGTAGCCTTTTCAATAAACAAAAGCTTCTGTCTCTTTGTTAATTATGTCTAAATACATGTCACTTCAAGACACTCTGTAAACATACAAGCTAGAACACTAGAGATCTTGCTGAAGCAACTCTCATTTAGTAATGGGCAGTGTGTAGGGGCATTCCCATTACACAGAATTTCAGCTTTAGTTGTAACTAAGGGTCTATTTATGCTTCTTATGGCCCTCCTCTGTGCCTGAAGGTGGCAGCATCAAGATGCTAATAATTTAGCAGTTCTAATCAAGCAGAACCTGAGTTACTCTTAAAAATAAATTTGATTTGCAATTTAAAAATGAATGGTTTAACTAACAGGCTCTCAAAAGATACAGGGATCAAGGGCAACGAGTTATACTAAATTTTAAATTATGGCTCAGTTATTTTGTTACACACAATATGTACAATATTGTGCACCTATATGCACACAACAAGTGTTCGATAATAGTTTTGAATAATAAATGTGAGTTATCATGGTCATATCCTGTTGCGTGTTAGCAAGCAGAGGTCATCACCTGTTTATTTTAATTAATCTATTCAAGACCTATAAATAATGTATATATTGCTTCATCACTTCAAGAACATCAACTGCAGCATAATTGGCATATTTCACATGGAAGGAAAATTGAGAAATCAGTCACCAGTCTCAGCACAGGTGTGTGTATGTATACGTGTATATATATATATATATATACACACACACACACACACTTTAGAAGTCTGAGAGCAAACGCAAGTGATGCAAGCAGACACACATACAGTTTGGCCTTATTATTTTCTTCTCCAAACTGGCTATATCAAGAGTTAGCAGAGAAGTGACAAATTAAATGAGCTTTAAAGTTTTTAATTTAAGATTTTAATTTTTTTATGAATATGGAAAGTACGTTTCCACTCAAAATACCTGTCCTAGAGTAGATCACAAATATTTACAGGCTTGCAAGAGGGTTTTGAAATTATACTAAATAGTACCATCTAATTTTATGTAAAAAGGGGAGAACAATAAAGTAATTTTACAAATATCTGTATGTAAGCCTTGAGAGCAATAGCAAAACATTAGCATATTAAAAAGTAATCATGGACTGATATGTATAGGATTCAAATGGCTTTGCAATGGTCAACTGAGGATCTCCCTACTTGTTGTCAAACCACAAATCTCAAGAAATTCTGTAAACCGAGAGTTGTTTGAAACTGGGAGATTTTAAGGCATCTTTTGCCATTTTGTACTTGCAAGCTTACAAAGACTGTTAGAAAATGAATACTGAGTTGAATGCACAGGTCTGAGTGTTAAGGGCTCTCAGGTAGGCTATAACATGATCAGGAAAGATGTCCACGCACTACAAATTTGACCCAAATGTCAGTGGCAAGTGTCAAAGTGGATTTACCCTGTACACAGCTGAACTCAAAGAACAGGATTTTTTGCAGCTGATGAAGACAGACAAAGTGTACTGTAAGTACACAAGCTCTGACTTGTGCATCATCTGTTTAGGAAGTGTACTTGGATAAAATTTAAAAAAAGCTGAGTAGTTTAAAGAGAGCAGTTACATTAAAATGAGATCTGTATATGCCTTTCTCTAGCACTGAATCATCACAAGACACTAACTGTATGGTACTGGAAAAGATGCATAACTTCTGTCATCCTTTTCAATATTAATTAATGCAATAGTAAACAAACCTCGAATTACTACCTGCTATTAAAATGATATGATAATTCCCATTATTAACACTGCCTCTTCAATCCCTTTGAGCTTTACTAGTGTAGTTTCTTGTGGCTGAAAATGTTTTATAGTGAGCTTTTTATTTAAGCAAAATGTCTGGAAATATTTAGTCATAAAGGTTTAAAAATATTCCCAAAGTAAAAAGAGGCACAAATATGATGTTTTGCATATTATTTAAAAAATGTTAATTGCACTAGAACCCCTAAGATTTGAATCAAGGACTTTAAACTCAGCAGGTAACTTCTGTGCTAAGGTTCTCTATGTGAACTAATCTCTGCATCTGTTGTCTGGACTGAAAAATCTGTACAGAATTTTTCTGTGTCACAGGATTTTATAATAATAATATCCATATAGAGGAATATTTAGTTAAATATCTCAGAAGAACTGATTGTTACTGTGTTTTCAGACCTCTCATAAATCCTTCCATACACATGCTAGGGCAAAACCAAATAATCCTGTAGAGTGATGAGGAACACTCTAGCCAAGATAGCAACTCCTCCCAGGATAGCCTTTCTCAGTTTCTCCCACTGAAGGAAGAGCTAGGTACTGGAAAATCAAGATACTAGTAATTTGTGAATCTCAAGTTTACCATCACATTGATAAAATACCTAGTTTCAGTAGAAAAGATTCATATGTCAGAATTCTTGGGCTTTTTTTAGTTTTTTTTTCCCACCCTCACCCCAGTCAAGGGACATACACAGAGAAGTCAGCAGTCAAAAGAATAATATTGAAATCATAAATTCAAGTATTTGGGAAGAGGTTCTGGTGGCCAGAACAAAGTCACCTCCTGTAAATTGCTCAGCAGGATTATAACATACTCCTTAACTGCAAGATCACATAGATTATTTTTTTAAACACTTCAGCTTTTCCAGGACACTGTATAGAGCTCCCGTGGAATTAAAGCACAGTAATGAAGGAGGCTGCTCACTTGTTATACAAATGGAAGCTACAGAATAAATAAAATACAATGTTGCATCAGAAAAAAAAACCACAACAACAAACAGGATGGCTTTCTGGCACAGGTGGTTGAATTTTAACCTAAGGAACAGGATATATATATTTGTTATTATCTGATTTAGTGATGTTAGCAGAAATGTTTCCTTCTCACAAATGGAATGGAAATGCATTGAAATTTTCTATGAATAAAGAGTACTTAGGACCTAAGAAACTAAGTACTAAATGTTACCCACATTATGGAGTTTCGTGACATTATGCTCTCAATAATTCTGTTTCCTTCCTACAAACTGGGGGTAATTTCACCCTTCACGCACAAGGATGTTATGAAGATTAATTAGTGCTTGTGAAAAACTCAGAAAAAAGTGATGAGCACCACCAATTTGGAAATTAATAATTTCTTCATTAGAGCAGGAACTGAACAGACTACAGCGAGTAATACACAGGGCAATGCAATGAACAATGAGAACAAAAAATATTAAAAAGCTGCTTATAAGCTGAGCAGTATTTAACTTACTTAATAAGAAAGGGATCCTGTAATCCAGATTTAAAAGCTATGAACTAAGAGTGGAGGAATAAATCTGATTCTTCACCTTCCTAACTTCTGAGTTCTAAGCAAATGTAATGTTATCGTGGGGTTTTTTTCTTGCTTGGTTGTTTGATTGGTTTCGTTTTCTTGATTTTTTTGGTTGTTTTTTTGTTTTTCTCTAGTATATATACACACATAGTAATGATGATTATCTTATAATTCCCTTTTTCTTTTAACAGATTGAAATTTATGAGGCATTTTGTGAATCACTAACGGAAGATGCAATGTAATATATAATTACCAAGCTAAAAAAGCTGTACTGACTCCAAAGGAAGAGAGAGAAAGGTGGTGCATTTACTGTCAGTGAGACCTTGAGATCAAAGCCAACACAAACCTACTTCTATGCTGTTATGATTCTCACTCACTGACCACGAGTGATGATATGGCAGACCAGAGAATAAACCAACTTGATGTTTTGTGTCAGCAGATAACATAAGAGAACATGAACTATATCTAAATTAGAATATAGAAAGAAACATTTAATTAGTGCTGCATTTTTAAGAAAATATTTTTAATTACTGAAGTTAAAAGCTGCAACTTACAATTGTAGGGAGCATATTTTTTTCTTGAACACTTGTTACAGACTGTAATATGCTATCTTGTAATCTTTACCAATTGCAACCTAGTAGCATTTTGAAACACACAATGCTGCTAAAAATGTTTTTTAAATAATCTTCATTATATGCAAGTTTCAACTTGGCTCCAATTTTCAGGTTTCTAATAATAGAGTATTTGAGCCTTATAAATTTTAGAAATCTAATTAGACAATGTTAAGTTCTCTCTAGCTGAAGTCACAGATGTTTCATACTGGGAAAATCAGCAAGCCCCAGGGTTTGTTTGGTCTAGAAGAGTGTCAAATTATCATGGATAATTTAATAGCTAATAACTCTAACTCTTTTCTGTAAACCAAGAGATGGTAAATAATGATTGCTCTAAAGTTATAAAATTTACCCTCCAGGCTAAAAAAAAAAAAATAAATCAGGAATCATTGGGGAGATTAATTTCTGGTACTTAATGTTTCTTTTTCACTAATTTTCCTTGAGTTGTATACACCTCATAATATGAAAGATGTACAAAAATTCACTGAAATATGCAATTCACAAAGAAATATACAAAGATGCTGTACATATCTTTGATGTGTTATGCACACTGATTAGACTTTAGTACATTTTTATTATTTTTTCTTATAGGGTTCTAGCAACAAGTTTATGGTCCCACCTGATGTTTCCTCCAGCAAAATAGCAGTTTCTATCTAGAAAAGTGAGATTTACTGCTTTCAAAGTTTCTTTTAAAAAAGACCTTTTTCTTTCTTTACAAAATTATCACATAAAATACAATAATCCTTGTTGCTTTTAATAGAACTAGATATATGAAGTTAATATTTGAGTTTGCATTTGAGACTGCATTCTGCAAAAAGGAATATAATTTTTTTCCCCAAGAACATTGCAGTAAGATATATCTATTTTTAACAAGGCTAAAAGCAGGTTGAGGCTTATTTGTTTTTATAAAATCATTACCTGAGTTATTGTGTGGACAGAACTGGGTACATCAAGTGAAAAATGTTCTTTTTGTAAGGATTTCCCAGATTCTTGTAGAAGAACCACACCATAAATAAGATAGGTTTGCAGATAATAATTTTCTGTGTTCCATCAGACCAGTTGGTACGTTTTCTTCTCTCCTTTTCAATGGAGAGGAGATGCCTTTATTTTAAGCAGAATGGAAACAGAGTGCTAGCAATATATAAAGGATGGGGAATACTGCCTAAATGTGAAAACACAGCAAAATTCATAAAACACATAAATTCTAAACTATAACATTTGGGAATACCAGTTGATCTAATCAAAAGTTATGTGCAAAAGACTGAGAAGACTCTTACAGAATTATGCTGCCACCGGAACAACACATGCACTTGAATATACAATGGCAAGAAATGAAACGACCAAAAGACAAAACTAGAAAGGTTTACACAACAGCTTTTCATCTCTGTTTATTGTAACTGCTGGTTCCAATTACTCAAGAGAAGTGCACCATAAAGATGTCCAAAGACAAAAAAATGCATGGTGCATGGTTAGATTGATTATAAATAAACTTTGAAGTTGATTAAGTCAGAAAAGGAAAATAAACTATCCAAACAATTTCTAGTGTTTTAAATCACATGGGAAGACTACAAAAAAGTTCAATGGTTATCTTAGTTCAGTGCAAAGATCCAGCCAGAGAAGCAAAGATGTACAAGCATATGCAAAACAATATGAAGATTAATATAGAGGATATTCCAATGCCATCATGTATATTAATCATTAATTTAAAACAGTATTTACATTCCTTTTTTCTCAATTTCAAGAATCAGACTACACAGTTCAGAAAATTAGGACGATTCCCAGATACAATGAAAATCCACTTAAGAACTTATCCGAGAATTTTAAGAATAGCAATCAAAGACACCATATAAAATATGAAAACAGAAAACTGGTAATGCAGAGAATTAAGATAGGAAGATTTGTTCTCCCTCTCTCAGAACAAAAATAGTTGCTTAAATAGCTAAAAGAAAAAAAAAAAAAAAAAAAAAAAAAGAATTTAAGAATTTTATGTGACAGAATTTCAATACTATTTTTATATTAAATGTATGTGTGCACTATGTAACCATGGAGGAAATTTTATATGCATGAGCCAATCAGGTAATTTCCTGATTATATCTGTGCTTACTAATTTCATTTGAGAAAGCAACATGATCCAGCCACTGTGTCAAAAACGAATTGTTCTTCCACGTACTTTTCTATTTTAGAAGTAAGAAGTAAAGACAATGTTTGGGACTTGTCCATATAATTGATTTTGTGATAACTGAAAGCCAGAGAAGTTTTCTTCTTTTGATTCCAGTTCAATTTTTTTTTTTCCCCCCAGTGGTAGTAAGTTTGCTAAGTTGAGCTTCGATGAAAAAACTCTGAATATTTATATATGTAAGCTGCTAGAATTTATAGCCTGGGGAATAGGGTATGTCCAATTTCTGCATGTTACACTGATACAAATATTGTCCAGGAAGGCAAAGAGTCACAGAAATAGTACTTTGAACTTGCTTTAACAATGCTCACATACCCGTCAGGAAAAATTAAAAATGGGGTGACTCTTCTTTGGCTCTGTGCATGAATTCTCAAAAGCTGAATTAAACTGTAAGATTTAGAACAAAGAGTTATGGTGCTTCCACAGAAGTCTGGAAGTCAGTTGCCAGCTACATACACCCATGATGAGGTAAAACGAGGACTTTGATCGTGTCTTTTTATTGGTGAATACTCTGTTAGCAATTAGCTTTCTGAAAGTTGTTCAAGTACAGTGCTGTTTCTTATTTATTTATTTATTCAGACAATTGAGGAGGGATCTCTCCCACAACAAGTATTTAGACTGCAAAGACTTTTATGTTAGTATCAAACTTCCTTCTTCCTCTTGTCCTGACATCTCTTTGAAAAGAACAATGGAATTAGTAGCATGTAATAAAATTAAAATCAAATGCAACTACAGAACAGGCTACAGGAAAATTTTTAATACCCTGCGCCCACCTTCTTGTTATGCATTCTAAATGATAGCTCAGATTCAAAATCATCTGGCTTATGCTACCGATTCAGAACTTTTACATTTTTTTGTAATTAAATCTTTCTTGTGTAGATTCAAGTCATCTTACACTGGCATACATTAGCTTGCAGGCTTAGGTGCATAAATCATTTACTGGTTTAACTCAGCTGAGCTGTGGGAACTGTGTGCATGGCAGATGAGAAGCAAATCCAGTTAATTTAAATGGCAACTACAAGACAGCAAAATACCTTTTTTCCCCTTGTATTACTTCTGTTTAAGATTGTACACACAGGCAGTTACTGTGTCTCAGTAGATATGCAAAGCAGCATAGTAACTGGCTTCCTTTCTCTTGGGAAAACTCTTGTACAATCACTTCTGTTCTGGTCTTCCCTCTCATACAGACCACGTCAGTTTATATCATTCAGATGTTCCAGAAATAAATATCACAACAGGATAATATGTGCCTCCTTAATTCCACATAACACCAAGACAAATGTTTATGTGAGAAACGTATTACTGAAAAGGTGATAGAAAATAGAAGCTTTTAAACTTATTCTTCTTAATACATAACATGTAACAAGATAAACTCTAAACTGAATATGAAAGAACAAAGCTAATTACATACTTAACTTTTCCCATAAAAATACCTGTCACACTGTCCAGCTTCTGTAGATTCAAAAGCCTCTGATCTTAGAAAAGTCTTTTTGGTTTCCTATTACAGAGTGGCCTTCTAAAAAAAGTATGCAGTGCACTTGTTAGCTTTCTCAGCAACCAGAACTCTCTCACCACTGGGCTGCTTCTCACCCTCCCTGCTTTAGCTTACAAGTACTTAGCAGGATGTATTCCCAAAACAAAATCAGATTTTACTTACAAAGATTAGCTTTTTTTAATGTTGTTGATATATCAAATAGATACTTTTAGCGCTTGTATTTATTTATTTATTTTCCCTCAGATTTGAAAGCATCTGCTGTGTCTGATGCGGTGTTTTATGGACCATTCAGATACTTATTCTGTTTTTATGCACAGGCCATTACTGAAGTGTTGTCTTATGGTATTTTTTTTTCACATTGAGGTAATATAAAGAGTTCCTAATAGTTTACCTACCTATGCATACTATATAGAGAAATAAAGATGTAAAATCAGGAAGAATTCCTCTTGCTCATCATTTAACTTGGGTGGCTCCATTGTTCCCAGAGTCCTGGTTTCTAAATTATGTGTTAGTCCACTCACCCTCTTCCACTGCCCACTGGGGTGGGTGGGATGCTGTACCTCCCTCCAGGGGGACTGGAGAGACTGGGTACACTGCAGGGTTAGATGACTTAGAATTAATTTTGGAGAAAGAACTTCAGTGAGCACGCTGGCAGTTTGGGCGCGCTAAATTTGCTTTGTCCTGGGTCTGAGGATTACCTACAATCCAAAGGAAGTATAAGTCCTATGTTCTGGCTAAGGAGCTGCTATCAGATGACCTTTTGGATTTTCTCTCCTGAAAAACATTGTGGCAGTGATCTCTCATCATTTTTTTTTGCCTTCCTATAGATTGTATGAAGATTCTTTGTCCTCAGAAAAGAATGAGATCAGCATCTACACAACTCAAAGCTATTAAGAGAATTACCATATCATAACTTGTAAAAAAAACAGTCAATCAAAAGCAAGAATATTTTTTGTTTGGTAAATTGCAGGAAGAAATTGGTTGCTTGGGAATTATTCCTCTAGAAAAGCTAATTTCTTTGTATGCATAATTTTAAATACTTAAAAGTAATTAGGAAATACACTTAATAAGCAATTTTAAAATTTAAAAAAAACCCACACAATAATTATTGCTTTAAAAATTTTTGCAAATATGCATTCTTAAGTTAACCGTTAAAGGAAGTTATTCTTCTAGCCTACAAATTCTACAGCTTTGAACAAAGCTTCTGCAGGAAATAAATCTAGCTTGGCATCACTGGGTTATCAGGTGTTATAAAGTGAGAGAAAAGTGAATTTTGAGTTACCAGTATCTACAGTTTATTCTTTTGGTTTTTAATGAACACACAGAAAGCATGATAGCTCTGCAAAGTGTTAATTGCCCTTTGCTCATTGCACTTCTCGGTGAACTTTCTCTAAGAAAAGATCATTTCTCTAAGAAGAAAATCCCAGTCAAGCTAAGGTCTTACTAAGGTCCTTGGGTGAGGACTTGGGGCTTGGGTGAGGAAAAAGCTATAGTAGGTTGTTTAAGACAATATTGTTTAAGAACTGTTTTCCTTTACTTTAGTCTCAGATTTTTTTCATAATTTCATTTGCTAGCAACAGCAAACAGAAATATCTGGCTACTTATATCTAGAATCTTTCTCTTCATCACACCAAATGTATGAAGTCATCAAAACAGCATGCACAAGCACATGTATGCCTAATCACATTTCTTTGCTCAACTATAGCTTTAAAGTTACACATTTTCTGGATTCCTTAAAGCTTTTCTGAATATAATCTTCATCCTTTTTGTCCATACACTGAGATAGAATCAGTCAACAGATCTAAGTTTGGCTAGATACTAGGAAAAGTTTAAGGCTGGATGTTAGGAAATATTTTTTCAATGAGAGGGTTGTCAAGCATTGGAATGGCCTGCCCAGGACAGTGGTGGAGTCACCATCTCTGGAGGCATTTAAAAGGTGATTGGACCTGGTCCTTAAGGACATGGTTTAGTAGTTGACTGTGGTGTTAATCAAATGTTGGACTGGATGATCTTGGAGGTCTCTTCCAACCTAAAAATTCTGTGAAAAAAGTTACACCTAAAGGGAGGGCCAAATTCTAGAACAATTTGCGTAGAGTGGCTTTGGAGTCTCATTGAAAATGTTCATGGCTCAAGTGGATCTGAGAAACTTGATTTAATTAGACCTGCTCTGGGCAGGCACTTGCACTAAACCCCTGGAGTTCCTTTCCAGCCTCGATTATTTTACAAATCTATGAGAGCAGTTATCTGTGTTTTCCATTAGAATTTTGTATGCTTTAAGAGATCTGAAACTGCAGAAATAGGGTGAGGAAAAAAGAAGTATGACTGTAGCCTAGCAATGAGTCCAATCCCTAGGGAGATTTTGGCCCTTGCTCTCAATTATTACTGATTCAGTTAATTCAGTTTCTCTTGAACACGCGATACATAAACAAAAATTAAAACCATGATTCATATTTTCATCCTAATTAGGAAGATACAGAGTCCAGCTCCCATTTTGATCTCATGAACCTTAAGACACCTGTGACACTTGATTTCTGCATTTGACATTAGTAAAGGGGAAATTAGATTTTAAGCAGAAAGAAGTGGTTTAACCACCTGCATCTGAATCCTGGGAAGGTCTTTAGTCCCTGAATTCTAATTTAACAAATGTGTCTAATACAAAGCTATAGGGTAGTTTCAAGTCCAAGTACGATTCATGAAAAGCACCTTTCTCCAGCAGTTTGCATAGTTTAGGGATCTCCAGTTCAGTTTGCTAACTTCTGAGAATATTCAGTCCCCATGAAGTTTAGACCCAGATTTTTAATAATGCTGACTGTACACAAAAGTGGATAAGACTATGCTGCTGTCACAGAATCACAGAATTGTTGTTGTTGGAAAGGGCTTCTGAGATTACTGAGTCCAACCATATACATATGCAACAAGCAGTAAAACAAAACTCCTACAATCTCATCCACTGGAGCATCCAGGGATGGTGACTAAACCACATACCTGGGAAGACTGTTCTAGTGCCTGACCACACTCAGTGAAAAAATGTCCCTAATATCTAATTTAAACATTCCCTGCTGCAACTTCACACCATTTCCTCTGGTCCTGTCCTTATCCACTTGGGAGAAGAGGCAAACACCCACGTCCCTGCAATCTCCTTTCAGGTTGTAGAGGGTAATGAGGTCTCCTCTCAGCCTTCCCTTCTCCACACTAAGCATGCCCAGTTCCCTCACCTGCTCCTCATATAACTTGCTCTCTAGGCCCCTCACCAGCTCGGTAGCTCTCCTCTGGACACATTCCAGCACCTCAATGTCCTTCTTCTTGTGAAGGACCCAGAAGTGAACACAGTATTTGAGACACAGCCTCATCCATGCTGAGTACAGAGGCACAATCACTTCCCTACTCCTGCTGGCCACACTATTCCTGATACAAGCCAGGATGCTGTTTGCCTTCTTGGCCACCTGGGCACACTGTTGCCTCATGTTGAGTTGCCTGCCCACCAGCACCCCTAGTTCCTTTTCTGCTGAAGAGCTGTCCAGACACTCCTCCCCAAGCCTGAAGCACTGCCTGGGGTTGTTGTGACCAAAATTAAGGACCTCTGTAGAGCCCTCCTACCCCCAAGAAGATCAACACTCCTACCCTTTCAGTTTCCTCCCTTTCTCCAAAGCTGTTTCATCCAATCTCTCCCTGTTGAAAAGCCCAGCTCCCAGCACTACACACAGATATGCAGTGACACAGGTCCAGTCCCTGGGGCTCTGCTGCCTCCTTCAAGAGACAGGGACTTGGGCCCAACTGTGGTCTGGTCCCAGTCTGCTTCAGTCCCTTTAAACATGTTAGACTGTGAAATCTTGAAAAAGAACAATCTGTTGGATACCTGGCTGTGTTGGATATACTCAGCAGGCAGAACCAAGCAGAGCTGGCATTTCTTCACACCTACACCACATTACCAGCAACTGTGTCCAATATATTCCGTATTTTTTTAAGTTCAATGCTTAAAAAACACAAGTTCACATTTTAAGTATTGAAATTATGTCCATTACATGTCATCTTCCATTCATTCATTCATTTATCCCTTAAACTGATTTTTAAAAGCAGTAGTGAAAACAGTAGTTAAACCTATCATTGGCTTCTGAACATAAAAGAAAGAGCTTCACTATTCAAAAAGAACTACTGATAACACAGTGTATAGTTTATTACCAATACAGCTACAGGATAATTCTGAACTGGAAATTTAAAATTATATAAAAGGCATCTAAAACCATAAAATTATAAAAAACATCATGTATGAATCTCTGCAATAAGAGAAATAAAATAATGAAGTTTTATATCTGGTTACTTGTATTTTATCTAAATTTACAGAACTCAACAGAAGAGCAAGATATTTGGTCTCTCAAAGCCTGTTTTGCCAAAATTAAAAATACTAATTGTTGGCCATGAGATTTATTTTGCAGTGAAAGAAAAACAAACAAACAAAAACCAAACAAAAAAACCACCACAAAACCCCCTAATAAACAGTACCTGAAATGCCAACATGCTATTCTATCTATATTTTAGGAGTATACATTAAAATTTTTGTTTTGGAAAGCAAATAAGTATAGCTGTGATTCTTACTCACCTGACATGAGCTAGCCCAAGTATTTTTTGTAAAGACAGACAGAAGTAACCTCTTTACAGGAAACTGGGGGTTTTTATCTGTCCATGATTGCTTTTGCCTAAGACGTAAAATAGTGATTGGATTGGATGCTCTGTCAGTAAATACATACATAGAAACTGAGATGTATGAATACTCCCCTTTTAACTAAACTGTTAATTACTTCTGATAATACAAATGCAAGCTTTGTATCTGAAGCTGGTGATAAAAACATTTGCACATTGACTTTAATAAAAATCTTAACAACCTCTTATCAAAGGACTTTATTTTTGTTTCAGTATTTTAGCCAAGACCTCCAGCTATAATAATTATGCAGCACAATTTGTGTCCATGATAATACTTTCACTTATCTACAAAGGATTTATGTTCTAGCAACATTAATGTCTGAGCTAAAAAAATTGTCTTTGAACCTAAGACAGTGATTTGATCATAATGTTCAAATATAAAGAAAATTCACACAGACATGATCTGGTCTAGCTTGTTCAAATACAGTTTTGTTTTGCTGTAATTCACACACAAGACATTATCCTCTCTTCAAATGTTCTCATTTTACAAACCTGAAATGACCATGAAAACAGGTCATTGCTCAGAAAACTACTTCTTTGAATCAGGCTGTGTCCTATGCTGATCACAACACAGTTTTGCTATTGCTTTCAGTAGCATGAGGTTTATGCATGATGCCCATGTCCTGGTTTCAGTGGGGTGAAAGCATAGGCCATCCTTGGAGGGAGACAATTAGCAAGTTTGTGTCAGCTGGGAGCTTAAGTCAGGGCAGCTGAGTCAATCTAACACTAATAAGTTATCCCATACCATAAATGTCAGACTCATTATAAAGGGGAGGGTTTGGTAAAGATAGGGAGCTCTTCTTCTAGGGAGTGTTCCTTCTAGAGTGCCTGTTCCTGGGAAAAACTTCTTGGGCTCCTTCTTCTCCTGCTTGCAAAGACTAGGCTGAGTATAACCCTGTACTCCTTAGTCTGGCATTACTATTAGTATTTCATTAAATTGGTTTTCATTTCAACCTACGAATCTCCTCTCCTTTTCCCGATTCCCCTTCTTCACTACGGAGCAGTCGCTGGGTGATAGAGCAACTGCTATAGTTTAGCCCTGGATTTGGATTAAACGTAGACAGCCTGTTGGCATAAATTGTCCTCTGCTGACTGGCTGCAGCTTGGGAAGGGCTTCTGGTGCCAACAGCTAACAAGCTCATCCTTTACATCAAGTGCTACAGGCCACCTTTTGAAGGGGAAGGATCAGAGTACTTAGGTCTGCAAATCTGTGAAGCTTGTTAAAGCTCTTTATTAAATTCAGATAATTTCAGAACTGCAGAAGGGTAAATTTATCCTTTTTTGGCAGTCCAAAGATACTGTGTTTATTCTTTTTTTTTTTCTTTCCCATTTATAGTTTATTTATAATTTTATTGTAAGCCAAATTGTGCTAATTTTTCCACAATATTCTGTGGTTCACTTTACGCCGATGTTATTTATTGACTGGGGTTATTTGGGCTGTTTCAAATTAGGGTAAAAATATCTGACTAGCATGTCTGGTGGTTGCATTGTAAGCTGCTATAATAAAAGTTAAAGCAAAATGTATTGAAAAAGGCTTAGATACAAATCAATAGAGGGAAACCCGATACACAGACTTTCCTCCATAGGGAAGGCAATACATCTGCTATTGCATCGGAAGAAAAGATTTAATTCAAAACAAGTGACATCATACTGTCCTTTGCAGAAAAATAAAAAGTAATGCTCAATAAAAAAGCAAGAAATGCTTTAAAAAATACTAGTGGCCAAGACAAAATGTAAAAATAGCACAAAAATACACAGACTGCAGTTTTATTGCTTTATATTACTTTGTAAGATTTGCTAAAAAATAAAGTGCAACATTACATTTTTACATCAGAAATCCTTTTTAGAAGCTTGTATTTATACCTAATATCTTTCTGATACTGTTATTTTGAGAGGTGATTTCAAAACACATATGCACCATTTCCTAACTTCAAGCAGAAATTCCCTGAATAAGGTACATGCACATAATTTAATTCTTTGTTCAAGTGCTTGAAGTCCTTTTAACTATGAAATACTTTAAACAGTGTCATTGAAAGTGAAGACAGCTGCCTAATAACTCAAACAGAACACTGTGCTCTGAATATCACATCAGAATATTGACATTTTTCTGGCAGCTGAGATATTCCTAGACTTTCTATTTAATGTCACGATGAGGTTTTGCCTTATTACAATCTACACTGTGCAGTGTCTACAAATCCTCTAAAGATTAGAAAGGTTAGTTTGATTTAAATATAACTGATACACAGAATGTTCAGATATTTTGGATTTCTCTGTATAACAATAAGTTATGTTGAACATTGTTTTTCCATGTCAAAATTTGGATAAAAGCTGCTTTGAAATCTACATGGGATTTAAACACCAGTGAAGCCCAAGCTAAGCAAAGGTGTAAATTCATGGTGTTCTTGGGTAGCAGAAGTGCTGTTGTCTCTCTGAACTGCACTCAACAGCCCAGGGGAGGGGTGCCTTTGCTGGTTTGGGGGACCCTGCTGTACCTCCCCTGAGATGTCTGTAGCCAGTTCAAAAAGGGGGAGGTTCACAGCTCCTCACCTGCACTAATACATGTGCATTGTGGACAAACATTCCAGCCTGATGCCTTCTTAGTAGATTTCAGCAATTCTCATTTATAAAGTCATGTATTTTTAAATAAAGATAGGAAGGACAGCAGTTCATTGAAAACATTAAACTCATATTAAACTCATCTACTTCTGCAATAACAACCTAAGTTTCACACACTGTGTAACTGCTTTTTGGGCAAAGGTCTTTTCTTCAGGGCTTCTCTGAAATAAGTGAACCCATCTAAGACACAGTGTACCCGTCAGAGTGTGTTTTCAAGATAGGAAAAACATTGCTGCAATGCCCTTAATTTTAGCTCTCCTTACTTTCTAGCTAACCAAGTTAAGAATCAGTCCTCTAAGAATGAAATGCATAAAGTAGAAAGAAAAGGATGGTAATTAAAACAACATACAGTGAAAAGAAATACCTTGATTAAGGTAATTCATTAAGGAACTAGGAAAAAGTTAAAAAAAAGAGGAAAACTATCAACACATCACTGATTTTTCAGTGCAGTATATAACATCTTAAATGGCTATACAAACAGACTAAAGTTTTAGTGTCTTCTATTTACTTGAAAGCAAGAGCAACAGGCTTGAGCTGCAAACACATGAAAAAATGTTTTTTTAAGTTGGAGGTTAGTTTATAATAACATGTCCCATAACACCATGGGATTACAGGTGAAAATGAATTCCTGATTTGTGAATTTCGATCATACATTATTTTTAATAATAACAATAATAATAATAACAATAACTTGCTTCACATTACACATGAAACAGTGTATCCCTATTGGTATTAGACATATCAAATAGCAGATCAGTCTAGCTTTGGACAAAATAATTTAACTATTTGTGTACTAGTCAAAGCTACAACTGTAGGTACTTTAGGTCTTCTGCTGCCAGAGCATAGTTCTGCTACAACAGAAGTAATATTTTCTGCACCAGAAGAATACAACAGCTTGTGGGGTTATGAAATTTCAGTTTCTCCAGATGAAGTCCATTACATCCTATGTAATGCTAATTTCTATATCATCACCGTCAGCAGTGTTTATCAGATTGATATGTACATCTTCTGTATTTCATGAAGTCCATATAAGCTTTAATATAATTAACCAAGTCCTCTGAAAACTAATTTTTAATGTAATCCTCTGATAGAGAGAGGAAGTAAATTTTCTATGTTTTGGTTATTCAGTTATTTCAAACTTAAATTAAGGTACTTATTAGCCATCAACATCTAGCACAGAGATATTATTTCTGTCTGTGGAGCTGAATGACACAAATTCTAATGCTGATATTAAGAAAATTCTGAATTTGGGTCTCCTAGATAAACTGTAGAGTCACTGAAATATAACAATGTAAACCAGTGCTGCCTGTCTACAAATGGCTGTTTCTTAAAATAAAATAACTGGATTACTTTGTTTTTTCAAGGAATATGCACTGCTGTCCTCAGTACAATGCTATAGGTTCCAGATTCTGTATGAATGGAGTCAGGAAATGCTTCTCAGATTTAACAATTCCAACACATCCCCCTGCTGAGCATTTCCTGACTTCCTTTGTCTCCATCCACTGTGTGCAAGTATTCTCGTACATTACTTTAAGACAGGCTGCAGAAACTAGTGAGGCATGCAGAAGGGCTTATTCTAGTCTCTCTGATTTGTTTTAGGAGACATACTGCCTGCAAGCCAAACAGTGTAGAATTTTCTGCAAATATGAAAGTACAGAAATTTACTTCATCCCTCCACTCTGTTATTAACTTTTTTTGTGTCTGCCTGTTAACTGAAATTGCATTTTACTGGATAATGTGTAAACAGTTCTCATGACTGTTAACTGGAATAAACAAACCCCATGTATTTTTAGTGGTTTAAAAGGTTGGATAGATGTTGAAACAATGCATTAAATCTGAAACTATATATTCAATTAACCACCCAGTACACAGTGTAATCCCTAAATGCAACACACCTGCTAAAACCTAATTCAAATATAAGACATAAAATTTTGCCCTGCTAACATATGGACTGAAACTTACTGAAAAACATCCATCAAATCTGTGATTACTTTTAAAACATTAGGTACAGAAAGGCAAATAAAGAAGTTACTGCAATTGAAGTTTCAAGTGGAAAATATTTTTGTCATGTAAAGGCCACATAAATGGTATTTATTTTCAATTCATTTGTTTAAAACCTTGTTATTTTTTCATTGTATAAGTCCTGCTTCGGGCACTAATAGGGATAAAGATAGATGTCTGATTGAAATGTAATGAAACAGGCAGGAACAAATTTGGAGGAAAAAAGCAAACGTTACTTGTGATCAGAAAAGATGATGCAGTAAGAGTTAGACATAGGATTTAGAGCTCCCCAACTCTCTCAGTAGAGGCAACTGCCATTACAAGGACTGCTCTCAGTAAGAAAGTTAAAGAGAACTACGAACTGTCAACATGCTTCCAAAATATTTAGAAAGCTTAGACAAGCCAAAAGATATCAGAAACCAATTGCCAATATAGAAGATAAGCTAACCCTGAGGCAGAAGTGTGAAAATACATATATTTTCACTTCCATTTACTAGTTCATGACAATATGCAAAAGCATGTTTTCAACTCTAATATAGTGAGACTGCAATAGATGCTGAATATCTAGAGGATCAGACAATATTGACAATTTTAATTGATCCTAATTCTCATGTAAGAATGAGCTTCAGTTTCCTTATTAGTGAAAAAAAACCACACCTAGCAGAATACATGGTTAAGCATCTTCCAAGAAAAATGTCTTAAATGAACTGTAGCAAGACGAACCTCTTTTAGGGCACGGCGCTCCAAGGTCCAACCAGGTGCTCCAGAAGAAACTCACAAATAGTGCTCTGAGTCTAATGCTCTCAGGGCTGAGCAGCCTGAATCAGTGCTACTGCTCCAAAAGTGGCCTCCCCTCTGGCTTCCTCAGGTGTGAGCTTTATTGGCCCCCTAATCCTGCTCATGAGCAGCAGGGGCCCACCCTAATCAGGCACAGGTGGGCTTAACACAAGCTCATGCCCACTACCTGGCAATTAGTGCCACCTGATTGCCTCATTTCACTACATTTCCCCCCCCCTTTTTTTTTTTTTTTTTTTTGAAGAACTACCGTGACAATTGTAATAAGTACATAATAAACACAAATACAACAAAAATGACAATTCCTTTTTTTTTTTTTTGGTTTTTTTTTTTTTGGTTTTTTTTTGGTTTTTTTTTGTTGTTTTTTTTTTTGGTTTTTTTTTTTGGTTTTTTTTTTTCTCCCACTTGGCGGCCTGGCTGTGGCTCTGGGCGTGTCGGTGTTTGCAGGCCGAGCCCATCTCCGAGGTTTGCCCTGGGGACACAAACCGGGGCCGCCCCTGCTTAGCCCAGGGTTCCAAGGCATTGGCCGTTCCACTGAGCCACGCAGCTCCCCCCTAATCAGGCACAGGTGGGCTTAACACAAGGTCATGCCCACTACCTGGTAATTAGTGCCACCTGGTTGCCTCATTTCACTACATGAACACATGGAATCACAATTCAGTCAAATGCTAGAACCAGTACATACGATCTATGTGAAGTATGCCAACAGGGAAGGGTTAAGAACAGTAACAGTATTGTATTCATTACAATTTGTGCAGAAGATAATGTAACACCCTAAATAGCTATTTCAACATTCCTGCTGGTAGTATGATTTTTTAAGTCTAATCCTCTTATACTTTGTTAATAAATGAATAAGAAATAAAAACTGCTTACACTGGATCTCTTCATCCCTTTTGGCTTTTGAGGTTCACCTCTTGGTCAGCAGTCTCCGCCCTGCCTGTGGCAGCCACATGAGTATAGGTGATAGTAATACAAGTGAGATTACACTGAGCCTAAGGCCATGCAAGCATCCATTTCAGACTTACCCCTTTTAAGAATTACTTATATCAAGCATATTGAACATCTAAGTCTTTAAAGAAGATATGTAAGTCTTTCATTCCATTTGGAAAGGAGGATAATACTACAGAACTTCAAAAACAAATTGTGGAAAAATAATGATCGGTCATGATCTGTGATTCTGTGTAACCACAGACCTCTGAGTATACAAGAATGTTTTCTGCTAAAGGAGACATACTTTGGAGGCAGGATAGAGATAGAATAGCTCTCCAATCTGTATGAATATTTAATTGTAAAGCATTAGGTTGGATTTTTCACAACTGAACTAAATCATCTGGCTATTTGAAATATAGCCTCTTTCACCTCTATGCTAAGTTCAAAACATTCCTGACTGCTGTTCACGCTTCTTTCCGCTACAAGATTATGCTTGCCAAGAACATTCACATTTATCAGCCACACAGTACATTTAGAACTTGTCCTTTTCATGAAACTCACAACTTTTGCATTACAAGTCTGTGACAGTCAAGGTAAGATTTAGACTTTAGTTGTTAAAGAAATAAAAAAAATATAATAGCAAATACATTCCAACCTCCAATAAAAAATGGAGAACTTGTGATAAAAGAAAAATATATACTATGGAAAAGAATATTAAAACTCATAAGGGTTGTCATTCCTAAAATGTTTTGCAAAGCTTATCAAATGTAATTTATTTTATTAAAAACAGTAGTCCCTCAGCTGACAGCAATATTTCCTATACTTTTGAGTTCCAAAATGCTGATTTATGAGAAAAATGGGAAATGAGTAAATCTCTCTTTCTCTTCCCTTCTTCCCCACTCCATTGTTGTTGCTGCTTCTTGCCTTTGCTGTTCTGAATTGTCTCATCTAGATGTTCCTTAAAATCCACAAGAAATAATATAGAAAGTTCAGAGGATATAAAAATTTAGTAGTCAAGGAAACCCACCCTTTCTAAATAATAACAATGAAAATTATTTTTTTTAAAAGGGAAGGAAATAGGCAAGTAGTATTAGAGTACATTCTTGACCTCAAATTCTATTTTGCATGGACACCTGTGGGACAGTTTTTTGGTAAAGGGGAAGTCATTAATCTGATTTATAACTTCTAAGAAGAGGGATATGGCCTTTCATTTGGCTTACATGCTAGCAGCTTGTAAGTAACAAACCCAATCACAGGATACTAGTTTAGCTTTGCCTAAGATGGGTAATTTGTTAGACTGCAATTTTTCCATAAAGCACATTTCACTATCCAGTATGCTGACACCTCAGCTTGGCTACACCTGGCAGCACTCTGAATGAGTTCAACAGTGTTTCCTCTTAAACTGCTGACTTACTGACTTTCACAACTGCAATGTTACATTTACTTTAGGGAAAAAAATAATAATAAAAAATAATAATAATAATAAAAAAAAAGTAAAAACCTGAAAGCAATGAATTAAAAAGGTCAGTAAAATAACTTTTGTGTGTGTGTGTGTTAGACTGTAATTTGTAAAGAAAAAGGGAAAAAATTGTCATTTAAAAAAAATTAAGTTAAAAATCAACAGTTTCAAAAAATTGAACATGGGAATTAATCAGATTTTGTAATTCTGTTTTGACAACTGTAACTGTTATAGTTATTCAACACAGATAGTCTACCTTGATGCCACCAGGAAAACACAATTTTGCATTCAGGAATTAAACTTAAAGTGCCTGGCTTTCTGGCAGCAACAGCAATTACTGTAGAAATCTCATGCAAAACAAACAGAAGGCCAAGAGACAAACTTCATTATCTGTAAAATATCTTTTAACAACATTTGAGTTCTGTGATGGAAGCTTTGACACTCTAAGATTGTTGAAGTTTACTGTAACCAAAAGTTGACAAATATAAAATAAAATTAGCTTTTTACATATTACAACTAAAGAGTTAAAGAGCCTTTCTTAAACATTGAAATTTGCAATAAATCAGAATTCAAAATCAAGGACATTTTCTAAGTATTTTAAAACTATAATTTCAAAGCATCATTTTACTTTATACAATGGAATATTCATTTGAAGAAACTAAATACTGGATAGCATTTGATCCTTCCTTATTCTAAGAATAATTTTGGTACCTCAAAAATGCTCCATTTACACACACAAATATTTTTTCACACAGTGTTCCCAGATGTAGGACTCTCAAAATGCAATCCCACTTGTATACACAGCTACTCTGAAATGCGTTACAGAATATGGAATAAATTCTCTCATTTCTTATTGAATTATCTTATGTGAAGGTGCATATTGAGATACAGCACTCAAGTAAGCCACCTTAAAGACAATATCAACTTTCTCATTAATTATATAAAGGGAATCTGCTGTCATTGATGGTGTCTATTGTCAGAATTTACTATTATAGGATATATTTTTCTATTATCATACTCTTCTCAGCCTTTTCTATCTAAGGAGAGAGAAATACAATGCAAAATCAAGGCAGATAGTAATGGTTTCATTTTTAAGGCACATTTCATACTAAAGGTCTACTTACTGTAATTTATGAAGATAGATTTATGAAAACAAGGCACAGCATCATATGCAAATGTAATATGCAAATCATATCAATGTGCAAAAACAAACAAAAAAAAGAGAAATCATTAAGATTAGGGTAGAACCACCCAGAATTTAATAGTAAAAATGAATATGCAATTATTGTTTTACTGCATCTAAGCACTATGATTATAGTCTCCCTTTAATCTCCCTTGGCATATAAACTCCATATAAAATTCAAGTACACTACTGTCAATAGATTTTATTGGATTCTGAAGATTTTGATCAGACTTTGTATTTAAAAAGTTTTCATTAAAGCAAATAAAGGAGGGAAATAGTACAACATTCGGTCGGATTTTCCTGATATCTGTAGGGGAACCTATACATGTACTGTGCCCCCATAACTGTAGAAATTTTTTTTAAAGTCACAGGTTTATCAAGTGTCATAGATGTGTAAGCCTAGTCAGTAAAGGTAAATAAATAATGAAAGCCTTTACAAATGAAAAAACATGAGAAATAGGTAAATTGATATTCAAAAGAAGGAATTAGGATAGTCAAGAAATCAACCATCTGGACTTGAAATATCAACAGCTGAATATGAATGAGTATCAAGAGAAATAATTCTGACTTAGTGTATTTCATTTCACAAGACAGCCATGGCAGAAGCAAGTTTCATCTTAATAAAAGAAAACTGGTTAGAGCACATAAGTCATAAAAAAGTACAGATTAAATTGAAAAAAAGGAGATACCTTTAAAGGATAAAAATGCCTAATGAATTTTTTATTTCTTAACATGGAAAATAAAAGCTTTACTGAAATATGACCCTGCAAACTGTCTAGAAGATTAGGTAAAATAGTTCTGGGAAGGAATAGAAACAGCCAAACACTGAATAATGAGCAATATCCTTGATAGAGGTTTGGGCATAAGACCTAACCTATGAGGGTTACAGAGACTCATTTTCATGAAAGACTGAATGAATTATGTGGCAGTCATTAGGATATCATCTCATTATCTTCATTTAAAAAAAAAAAAAAAACAAAAAACCAAACAACTTTTAATAGACCACTATGTGGTGAAAAAGCAAAATAAATACAAAATAATTACTTTTAATTACAAGATAACAACACAAAAGGATTTTGTACTCAGAAGTTGAAATAAAAATAAAAAATAGCTAATTAACTCTAATAATTAGGCCATTGGTTGCTCCCATAGTGACCTAAGCAGAGTTCTGTTTTGAATGTTCAGTCAAAACGTTTGCTTGTACATTTCAAATGCACATTTGGGATACTGTACTCCTAAAAGAAAGCCAATTATAAAGGTTCCTTGGTGCAAAGAAACTGAAAAATATTTTTCATCAGATTTGCTCAGACTTATGTGCTATATATGTAAGAAATAGAAAGGAAGTAAACCTGTCAAGAAGTATTTGTATATGTACCATCAGAAGAGAAATGAGACAAAACTCCATTCATTGCCTAACAAATCTATGCATAGCAGACCATCATTGGCGTACAAAATGTTATATATATATATATATATATATATATATATATATCTTTTTACATACTTCTGTGGTATTAGCTACATATGGTTTTTGTAAGAAAGTATTTTCTGAACATATCAGTTCCACAAAGGATGAAGAAAACACAGACAGATATCCACAACAGAGTGCATGTACAGTGGGCTACAACCTCTTGGGAGGTGTAAAGAGAAAAACAGGTATTGCAACAGGTATGTGTTGGTTAACAAAACTTCCCTGACTGCTAGGGAACACTTGGAAGCTAGAAGATGCACACATGGCAAAAAATGTGGAAAATTATTAATAGAGTCCATGAAAACACTGGGTTTTAGAAATGAAGCGGCTTCTTTGTAAATGGTAATGTAAACTGAGAAGGAGAGTAACATCATAGATCTGCCTCATAATGCTGGAGTTCTTAACCTAGATCTAATGATTTAGTTAACTTAGGTTTGAGCTAATCTATACCCAGTTTAGGGGAGGATTTCTCTGGATCACATTGGATTCTGCGTGGGACTTGCAGCAAGAGAGAAGTTGGTCTTCACTCGACGCAATCCAAAACAGTTTCATCATTCTACTGTTCATTTTAATTCAATATACTCAGGGTTTTTCTTCTGAAATGCTTGGAAATATTTAGCTACTTATTCCCAGAACTACTGAATATTTTGCTACTTATTCTTTTCAAATAAGATATGAATGCATAGCGAAAAGAAGGGGGGAAATAAGAAAAATTTTAAAAGTTCTTTTTCAGTGCCTAATGCGTGGCACAAAGGATCAGCATAATAATGAGGTTTGACCAGAGCATATTAAAACAAATTTGTTATAAGCATTCATTGTATTAATTTTACAGTCACTGGTCACAGTGTTGAGGGACTTGTGCTTGTTCTCACAGTTGTGTTATGTACCACCACTCTCTCTCTATGATCCATGTTGTGCTATTTATCATCTCTGGGGACTGCATTGAGGTTATCATTCTGTTCTACTGCTTAACACTGGCTTATGATATCATAAATTACAAGTCATGAGACTAATTTGGTATTAACACTCAGTACTGCCATTATTTTTGTACTTTGGCAACCACCTGTTGGAATCTCTTAGTAATTACACTCTACCTTTTCTCCTCTGAGAGCCAATCTATGGGGAAAAGGGGACACTTTACCTTACTCTTTTACCTTTCCCTTCTCCTCAAGATATCTCTTGAGAATTTTGAATATCCTTGGGGAGTCCAAAACAGCATGTTTCTGTTGCTATGTCTCCTAAATATTGTTTAAGGTTAATGCTTAAGAGTACTATCCAGAGACATGCTCCAAAGCTGGACAGTTATGAGTGGCAGGCCACATGGGATAGTACGGGCAGATACCTAGGACAGTGGGCACCTCTAGTATTTTGGAATTTTACACCTGAACAAGAGCTGAATCCTAAAGAACTAGTAAATTATTTGCAAAAAGTATGCTGTCACCCTGGCAGTTCCAGAGACAAATCACTGCAATGTTCTGTGCCATGGTCTAACAAGCCCTGTTTGACACTATTCAGTACCCTCAAGGGGAAGAGAAAGTCTTTAGATCTGATGACAAAATAACAGGCACTGTGGCTATTCCTGCTCCTGTGACAGGCACTGCAGCTGAACCAGAGAACCAGCCTGTGCCAGGACCAGCTTTCCCTATACATCGGAAGAAATACTGGATGCAAAAGTCAGATCATTTATTAAAGGGAGAAACTCCTCCTAGGAAAAAGAAAGTTGGGGATATGGTAGACAGGCTACTTCAAAGCAAGGCCATTGTGAGAAGAGATGGAAGAAGCAGCAGAACTCATAAGTGATTTCTGCCTCATACAGGGGAGGGGTTGAGCTTATAGCTATGTGGTGATTAGCTGCCTGCTGGGTTAAACCACAACACAAATATAATAAAATGAGAAGCGTTCAGTAGAGTTGTCCTTATAGCTCCCTTATTCTATTTCTCTCCCCAGTTAGTGGTAAATTTAAAGCTGGAAGTCAGTAATTTATATCATCTGTATATTTTGCATCAATTAGTGAGGCTCCGTAACAGATAATGGGAGACATCTGCACATAGCCCTAAAAGCCTGTGTCACAAGAAAAATGAGTGCAGCACAGTGCCAGAAGGAAATACTGCTCTAACATAACATGGATAGAAAATATAATCTCTACATACTGATTTATTCACCACTTGAAAATACAAATGTTTGTATCTGGTTATTTGTGGTAACCTTAATCTCAGTCAAATTCTGTCTTTGGTTTACTATTAAAGAACTAGGAAAAGTGACTGATCTTATACTGCCATCTCAATATTGTTCAGATACTCAGCAAACACTTTGTTGTTTTCAAAATTTCTTTCTGCGTTGATAGTTTTAAGGTGAAGCAGTACTTCAGAAATTGTATGGCATCTTGAATGATTGTATATTTAAGGTTTGCGTTTTTTGGGTTTTTTTGTTTTGTTTTGTTTTTTTTTTCCAAGGGCTTTCTTTGAGACATAAAAGCAAGAACACTTGTAGAATTCACACTCTCTATGCACAGAATAAATCATTTAAATTATAGATGTTCTCTATGGAAAACAGAATATATTTAGACCTAAGGCGTTACAAAAGAAAGATAGCTACTTTCGATTTATGTCCTCAAGAGAAGATACTTTGAAATTTTCAGACAAGCCTTACTGCAATGTCTACTATTATATTATTGTTTCCTGTCAATGACAAGGCAGATTATTCAGTTGGCCAAGGTTGAAATAATGGCCATTTCATCTCATTTTACATGAGATGTAAACTCATTTCCTGTGCAGATGCTAAGATAGGACTAACTCTTTCTCTGCTTCCTATTCACTCTGAAAGCTATTTGGTGCCTTACTTCAGCATAGTTCACATTTTACTACTTACTAAATAACTTCTGTCATACCTAACGGCCATCTTGCATTAGGAGAGGGAAGTGAGAATTTCCTTATCTTTACAAACTCATCCGTATTGCCACACCAAAACTTCACACTTGCTCTAGTTATAAATGGCTGTAAGGATGACCTGACAGTATGCTCCCAGCCTCCTATGTGTGCATACACATGTGTGCATTTCCCATTTATGGAAAAGAGCCTTGTGCATGCCTTGGTCACATATTCCATTTATATATCCCAGTGTCCACTAGACAAAGACCTTAGAAGGTGTCCACAGCCAAGCATAGCTACTTAGGGGGTAACCCTCAATGGAGCTCATATCCAAAACAAAAATAAATTTTTAATGTTACCGCAGAGCGTTCACCATCTCTTCAGTTAAAAGAATCAAGAAGTTCATTTTCATACATGGATATATATATTTAAATGAATATACAATTTCACGGATAGCTTAATTTCAGGTGGTCAGGATGTCAAATTATTTTTTAAGACTAAGGTAATTTTAAAGGGCAGTGGTTAAAGTATTGCATGATGGCATCAAATTCTTCTTTATGGTACCTGAAGTCAAAAGAACTATTGATGTCTCCTCTCAGGAAGTTACTTATTGGTGGGTTTATTAAGGCATCCACTAATCTCAACAGAGGAAACAAAAGCCCTGACTACTGAGGAAAATAACAAATTTGAAATTCAGAAGTTTAACATGGCTTGTGAACACAAGATTTCAGTAAAAAGACAGTATAGCAGCAAAACTGGCCCCTGGTTTTTCCACTACTTTGGAGAGGAAGAGAAAGCAACAGATCAGAGAAAAATAAGAGTCCATTCCCACAGTATAGTGTTTTCATCACATCACCTTGCTAAAAGAGGAGTCAAAGCTGCAGAAATAAATAGAAAAATAAAAAATATCTAGTGCAGAAAGTTAATTACTTTTAATAGTTTGATTTATTTACAGTTAAACTACATCTTCTTATTGTTTTAATATGTCTGGTACAAGAGTGGCATTTCAGTCAATGTAAATAGCCTGTGGTCAGAGAATTTTTGTCATTTATAGACTCTTGTGAAACTACATCCCGTCCTGTTTCATCCTGACCTATAGATTGAGTGCTCTCCCTTTATCACTCTGAGATTGGATTACTCACTGAACTCAGCACAAGGCTGCCTACAAAACTCTTCCTGATCCAAAGTGCAGAGGCAGGATTTATTGTATTTATACAATGAAAAAAACCTGCCTACCATCCCTGAACTTATAAGAAAAAATTAAATACTAAATTTAATTAGTTGCTCATTCAGGATGTTACAGCAGACCTGGAAGCATCATTTTTTCGGTACCTTTTATTATTGTTTTGTAACTTAAGGTTGATTAAAACATGAATTCTGATCTAACATGAGAAATAAACAAAGCACAGAATCTCCAGACTTCTGGTTTGGACCATCCCACTGATTTGATAATACCACCAGTTTTAAAAAGAAAGGAAGGTTGGTAAATTTGATTTTACATTTATATGACTAATTCTTATTTTTTATAAAAACCATTTCTCTAGAACTGATGTCAGTGGATTCCTAGCAATAGTTTAGTTTCCATAGGCTCATGGTGAACACATACACAAGGCTTGATCATTAAGCCTACATTTTATCAACCAACTATGCCAAGTTTGACAAATAAAATATCATTCAAATAAAAAAAACTAAAAATAAAGCTCTGAAACTGCATCAAAATAAATACTAGAATAGTAAGTAATGTCCAAATTATTTATTGCTCTTCTGTAACATTGCTGCTCTGTAGCAATTCTTAAAAGTCAATCCTGTCGCACATACTGACCCTGCAGAGTGTGCCCGCTGTAAACCTGACCAGGGCTGTAGGTAAAGGAATGTTGTCATGCAAAGGAAAAATTGGAATTGAAACACTGAATGGAGAAGCTCTCCATTCTTCTCTAATTGTGGAATCATTATGCAAAACTATCCATTAACACACTAAAATTAATTAAGAAATAAAAAGAATAAAATTAATGAGTAGAATAGTGGAGCAGCTTTTAGCTCCAGAGGGTTAAAACTCTAAACAGTTAGATGACATTCAAATTAGGTGTCTTCAGTTGCATGTAATGTGTGTCTTTCAGGAAAGGCATGCTTTAGAAAGTTGTTTTTTTTTTTCTTTTTTTTTTTTTTTTCTTTTATAACAAATGGTTCAGACACACTTCACAGTTTTAAGTAAACTGATTAGGTTAGACAGGGTAAAACATTAAAACAAAAGCATTAGGTATTAGGTTTTACGAACTTACTGTTCTCAAACAGTAGAATACAGCAGGTATTACAGTATCCTACATAAGCAGGAAAGAGGAAAAATGCGGTTTTGATGAGAATATACAGAAAAAACAATGTGAAAGGATCCATAAGTTTATGACAGATCTGCTCAAAAATGCAAGTTTGCACCTTAAAAGGTAGGCAGTAAATAATCTGCCAATGTGGTCACACACGTGAAAATAACACCATGACTAGTTCATATTAATTTCTCATCAGAGTAAAGGATAAGGTGATTGTCAGCCTTAAAGCTAATAACACATATATATTGTTTTTCACTGGGTACAAGTGCTACTATGAGCTGCTTTGGTACCAGAAGCCACATTAGAGCCTCAAATGAAAGCAACATATATTAAAAGGCAAACAGTTAAAACTATAACAACATCTCCTCTGAAGACGTACTGCAATTAGATAAAAGCCAATTGGAGAAGGTGAGATTTGTCATGGTATCATGAAAATGGTACCCATTATTGTTTTAAAAGTTTGTCCAGTCAAAGGTTTAATCTAAAGAACATAGTCATTGAAAGAGAAAGGAAAGAATCCAAGAGAAGAAGAGTTTCAGAACACTCACCATGAAAAAAATCCAACCACCATTTCAGTTTCCACACCTTCTAGCTGAGTTTTTTCTAGCTTTTAACTAAGAACAAAATCTCTTTGATTTTGCATGGTAGTGTAACTGGGCTTGCTACTCAGGAAAACCTGGTAGTCTTACAAACAGGAAAATATTAAATATGGTGATGTAATCTGTCAGCTTAGCAATTCTTTTTTTTTTTTTTTTTTTTTTTTTTTTAGATATGCATAGTTTATGCATAGCAAGTATTAATTTTGGCATTTTTCCCTGGAAAAATGGAGGAAAAGAGCAAGCCAACAATCACTGTGACCAGAGGCTTTGGACAGCTTTGTGAAAAAATGCTATTAGAATAAAATTAGGCTATCAAAGCCATTAGTTGCATTTGCTGAAATTTAAAGTGCAAAGTGCGTTTCTAGGATGCACTATAAGGAGACATTGCTGACTGACAAATAAATAAGGACTGGTGAGGATATGAAAAAAAATATGTCTAAACTCCTTTTTGAACAGCAAACCCAGGGGCACTGCTGTATTAAGTCCAAGAGACTAATTCTTA
The DNA here is from genome assembly GCF_036169615.1 of Heliangelus exortis. Lineage (NCBI taxonomy): Eukaryota > Metazoa > Chordata > Aves > Apodiformes > Trochilidae > Heliangelus > Heliangelus exortis. The sequence continues at coordinate 19,989,875 of NC_092425.1, read as the reverse complement.
ACAAAAATACTGTCAAATGACGACAATTAGTCAAACAGTTATGCTTTCAGACAATAAGAACAGAACAATCTTTTAGGCAGATATTTTCAGAAATAGAAGTAGTGAAGCAGCATTAAATTACAGTGAAGAATATCAAAATAAGTGCCTGCATTAGAAGCACAAGGCCAGACAGTGGGGCAGTGACCCATTTGTCATCAGCCTAAGCATGAGTCAAAGCCTAGAATTCCAGATTTATGAGGTTATTCTGGCCCTTATTCACAAATACAGACATTTCACATCTTTATTTACAGGAGCCATAAACTATTTATTTCCATTGCCCCAGAGTGTGTGACAGCCTTCCTAGACTTTTGAGAGAAAAGGGAAATTATTTTTCTGTTGCAAATGTATGCTGGAAAATAAATGAAGTGTTAAGTTTTCTATCACTTAGACTGTGATTAATTTGCTTACAGCAGATTTTGTGTTGCATTTCATTTGCTTAGGGCTAGTTTCTGGCACTGTCTGTTGCATTGAATCATACAGAAATACTTAGTTATAGAAATCAGATGATTTGTTAGAGCCTCCACAAGTGGCAACATCAGCATTCATCAAATGGTCTCATATTCCTTCTGGTTCCCTCATGAGATACAATTTCATAATGCAAAGGAACAATTTAAAGTTAAGATCAGTTTTCTTCCTCACTGATCGGAGGCTTTGCTATTTGCATTCACCATTGTTCTAAGAGCCACCAAAATTCACATGGAAAAGCAGAGCTCAATATGTGCTCAGTGACTTTTTCTCCACTAAGGTATTAATGGCCTCAAACCTTGGATCCTGATGACCATTTACCTTATTCAGATGAGACAAAAGCTGCAAAACTTCACAGACTTTGATGGCTTTCACAGTGTCTTTTACATCATCTGAGTGTCCCTGGGCTGCAGTTCCGTCACCTACATGGAAAGGTTAAAAGCTGTAGGGAGATAAGGATACCACCCTTCTCATGCCCAGATTTTATCTGAGTAGCAAAAATCCACAGCTGTGTGCCTAGAGCAGATTTACAGTATCTTTTCATTCTTTAGCCTCTAGTTGAACAACAACTGGCTGAAATGGCCTTTTTTGAAAAAAAATAGACTACTGCATAAAATAAGTGAGCATTTCCTTTAAAGATCATATGCATTTGAAAGAAAACTTTCTTCGTACATTGTACACTATTTGCTGGAATGATTGTGGACCTCTGATAAAAAAAGTTCATTCTATCAAAAACTTTGACAAGGACAGAAATATTTATTTACTCAGTAAACACTCAGAGAAATGCCTGGAAAATGAGGTACTGCTGTTCTTGGTAGCTCTAAGTACTCTTTAGTTACTGCTAGTATGCACCCACTGATTCCCTTTTTGCGTGGAGAAGAAAAGAGAACGAGTATGTCAGCTGCATTACTAACTCATTCTAAGGTTAAAATATTCCATTAAAATTAAACTAGAGAGCATTCTGTTCATCAGCACATTTGGATACCTACCCTCAACTACAGCTAGCAATCCATGTGCCCCATTAATAAGCCAGACTCTTAGTGAGGGCTTCCACTACCATAGCTCCAGAGCCTGCAACATGAGTTGGCTCATCTGCTGATGGCCGAGGCAGAGAGAAGAGAGCAGACATCTTATTACTAGACTTGTAGATTTGTTTGGGATCTTGCTTGATGAAACAAGCTGTCTTCAGAATGACCTTTCTGAAGACTAAAATAACATTCACCTACTAGCACAAAAAATATAGTGAACTAAGTGTGGTGCCTGGATGGCTAATGAATAAATATAGCAAGATGACTATTAGCATGCTGGATTGTGATGGCCCTCATACAGAAAACGTCACCTTTCTCAATATATAAATCTAAAACACAAAAAACTATTCAAACCCATCAAATTTCAAATACTTTTATTTTGCTGATGTCTTTATATAATTATTACCAAATCACAGAGTTCCCTTTCTAACTGTATCTGACAAATTTACAGGCAAGGGGTAATTCAGACACATTGGGAAAGATAAAGCTGACAGATACAGGGAATATATATGCCAGGCTGTGAGATTACATAGCACAACAAAAATTAAATAGATTTATATGTACTGTGTAGGAAGACATATTTCTCATTAGTTTTGAAAATAAGCAATATTTATTTACTTGGCTCATTTTAAATTCTGGCAAAACCCAGTAACTTGAAACACTCCTAAGACCATAGGATCTTGGCAAGCAGAAGCTGTAGATAGAGGGCACCAAGTTCCTAACAAAAGAAATCAACTATAAGATGATAATGTCCATATATAACTATTTTCTAAATCAAAGATAAAATTGTTATACTTAACAGCTATGTGATGTTTCCCTTTTCAGAGTCACTACCCTTGGATTTCAGGGTTATTGGCCTTTTCTTGTATTATTCATAATAAGAAGAGATTGATACTACATTTTTGAGTGTATTTAATTCTGTAGCATTGTCTGCTTTCACACCACTATCATTTCTCTAGATGGCAAAACATCTCACTCCAAAAGTATAATCACTGGCTATTTTCATTATCAGAAAAAGTGTATTTGGTTAAGAAATCGAACTGACTGCACGTCATATAATGGAAAAAATGGTGACGCTGAAAAGCAATAACTTCAAAGAATAAGTGTACCATTTTTTGTCAATTACAGAGAAATCAATGAAACTGAATGTGCTGTGCAAGCTATAGCACATTAAATCAAACTAAGGGGAATTTTCTACACATTGTTACAATTTGCAATAATTTTCTCCCCTCTTTGTCTGATAAGAATTTCTGTTTCCTCATAAAGGAATCTCTCATCAGTTTCTCATTAAGAATTCGAAAAGTGGTGCTGACGAAAAGTAAAAAGCCAACATATACAATGTTTCAGGGTTTTCTTCCCATATTTTTTTTACCTTAAGATTGAATAGCCATTAACCAAAGCTAAAGAAATGTAATGGTCTTAAACGATGAAACATTTATTTACACACATGTGAATCAAGAGGTTTCCTACACCTTGTTTCAGAGAATTTCTATATTTGCACATGTAAGGTATGTTTCACCTTTCCATCCAGGGACTATTCTACCTCAGTTTTCTGTGCCCAAGTGTACATAGGGGAATGATGTTCACATATGATCAAATCTGAAAAATTTAACGTACAGTTAAGCTTATTTTTGTTTCCACTAGCTTTAAATGGTCAATTCTGAAGCAATTGAACCCAATTTAAAAAACCATCCCCCTGTTAATGTCTATTATCAATAAAGTAAAATATATAAATAGTGGTTTAAGTACATAGGAACAATATTTTTCTTTTCTTTTGGGGTTCTCTGTGACAATATTTTAAATTTCTCCATAATCTTTCTGTCAAAAGTAGCTTCCATAATTGGAAGATTAAAGGATTAAAAAAAGGTCTTTTTAAAGTTAGCGGGAAAAAAGTTATACTAATGAGGTAGAAAATAAGACTTTAAGAATTTAAATCCTTCCTCTGCAGAGCTATCTTCTAGTATTTCTAGATAGTTCATTCTTTAAGGCAGACTTATTCTGCTTCTTCACTGGAAATGCTTATTTTTGCATTACAAACAATTTACTAATAAGAGCACCCTGAAGATATCTGCAATATTTTTGTTTGATCAAGTCCCACTACATAATTGGTTTAGTTGAATCTTAATTTCCCTTTCCACCATAAACTTCATTGCAGATGGTCAGTTATTTAAATCAATAAAGCAAGTCTACCACCTAAAGTATCTTCACTTTGTTTGTAAAGGACTTTGCATACTAAATGAAAAGGGTTTAATATTTGCACTCCATTCAGTGGAGAAAATGTTTGACTTAAATAATGCAATTAAAGGTGAGAAGAGAGTAATTTTCTACAAACTCTCTCTAGTGGTTTTATCAGCAGGAGTCTTAAACCTTTAAACACTTTCACAGTAGCAGTCTGTTCATTTATCACTCACAGGTTTTATATTAGCAGTCATTACGACCTACATCAAGACACTTCTTCTAAATGTCATAGGCCTATAGGAGGCCTGACATATACCTAAAATACAAAGTCTTATTCCTAACAGCTTTAACAAACAGTAGCTACATGTTTTCAAGCCAGTGGGGTTCCACAAGGTTTCATTTAGATTTTTACACTGCAATACACTAAGCAGGATTTTCTTTCTTCTGAAATAAAATTCACAGCTTTCACAGAAAACAAAGAAATATTCAAATCAGGATGTAAATGGTATTTGCTATCAATAGTTAATTGAAAATATAATGATGCAAGCTATTCAGATATATACAATTCTTGACTATTTACTGATACACAGATACAAGTCCTATGGGAGAAAGTGGCTCCTCTACATCAGCATACTGTACATGGAAGTTGAAAATTTGATTTTTTTAATTCAAAGTAAGAATACAAACAAGTTATGTAAAGTTCTCTATGACAAAGAGGAATCAGTTCAGGTCACTAAGTGTTACACCTAAACCCCCTTCAGATTAGATAACTTCCTTTATTTTTCAGGTATTTATGAACTAACATCAGAAGACTGATAGTTTTAGTCTTAAAAGAGACTAAAAAAGACAAAAGTTAGGACACTAGAATAAAACGAGGAATTTCAGCAAACTCTCTCTTCCATGACTTCAGGTTTTTAGCTTTTTTATTTATGCTAATTCTCGTGAAGCAAGTAGTAAAACACAACATTGACAATTTATGAATTGGAAATCCCTGGAACAAATATCTAGCACTTGTAAAAAGACTAAGTATTTAGCTATAAAAAAAACAAAAAACCAAAAAAGGCTCACAGATTTGAAGCAGACCTGAAAATACTCCAAACAAACAGAGAAGAGACAAAGATAATTTTTAAACTTAACTTCTAAATTGTATAAAGCAACCCAGAACTTTAGATTAATTTAGTTATAAACTTGTACTTCTACAACACTCCATGTTTGAGGAGGGAAAAAAAATAACCCAATTTCAGAAACATCAAGTAACTGGGAGGCTGGTTTCAATTAATAATAAACCCAAAGATGAAATTTCTTATATCATGCTGGAAATTGTAATCATTTAAAGAAGTGTCACGTATTGATTTCAAGTGATAGGAGATTTATTCAGTGACAGGTCAGTTTAAAAAAAAAGTACTCAAAGACAAGGAAAAAAAAAGACCACAAAGGTTTACATTTTGAAAGATACTTCCAGCAATTTTGATACTCAGTGCAATTTCTTGAGTGTAGTTAGGTAATTCTGCTTCTGTACAAAATGGATACAAAAATAAAAATACACTGTAAGGAAAATATTAAGAATAAAGATCCACTCTGAGAAACTCTAGCATGCCTTGTGATTTTTTGTTTTTATGTTTCAAGATAAGACATGAATATTAGTTAATACCTCCTCATTTGAAGGATAGTTTTAATTTTTTGTTTCCTTTAGAGGGCCTACTGAAATTAAAATTAATTAAATCTAGCAGAAATTCGAGTTCCTCTGAGGTGGAAGGGAAGCTTTCTTGATTAGGGAAAGCTGAAAGGAGGGTTTTCTGCATGGCTTTAAGGATAGTACAGCATGATGCAAGATGCTACCAAATTTTCTCCTTCACATTCAACATTTAAGTTTTGATGCAAGGAGCCCTGTATGAAATTATTAAAATAGTAGTATTTTTTTAGGGGGGGGCGTTGGTTTTTTGGTTTTTGTTTTGTTTTTTGCAAGCTTATGCTTAAGAATCATGAAGAAAAAGCCTCAGAGAAACTATCCAGTATGTCTGATTTCAAGTATATCAAAGCCAAAAAGGAAAAATTAAAAAATAAAGAGAATTCTATTAAAATGCTTTAACCCATTTATTTAAATCATGCAACAAGACCAAATATTCAAGTCCTATGTTTACAACAAAAAGCCAAAGGAAACTGCACAAATAATTTACCACTAATTCCATGTATCTCTTGTGATAGAAGAACTCAGAATGCACACAGAAGGCTTATTTACTGGTGATTTCTCAATGAGGGTTTCCAACTTCAAAAAGAATAAATAACCAGAATAAGGGATTTATCTTGCAGTTATGTAATATATACTTACTAAAATATTAACCTACAAAGCTTTAAAGAAAAATTATGCATTTTCATATTAAAACCTGGAGAATAGTTATTTGTGAACCAATTTATCAAGCATATTTCAACTAATTTTTCTTATAAAAATATTTTTAAGCCAATACATCTAGAGATGCATCCCAGATTAGAATCTGGCTCTACACACATTTGGTTTTGAATTCTTCTTACACTGTCAAGTTTTCATTGCATTTTAACAATGTTAATGAGTCTTCAGTTAGACATAAGGTACGTTTGCAACACGTCCCCTCGTTGCTCTCAGGCAATAGTATATTGGATTTAAGTTATTGAAACACATCCATTAAAGCCAAAAGCATTAAATGCACATATTTGTTTTAGCACATGTTGAAAGAACTTAGCTAATTAAGGAGAGGTACATTCAGTACCTTGCATAAATGAACTTTGAAATTTAATACCTTGATCAAATATTGAAACCTTAATGTAAGACAGACAATCCTCATGGAACCCTTATGTAAGGTTTGCAGTTCAGCAATGCAAAGAATGGGAGTGTTAAGAAACTTGGTATAATCAAGACTTTGTGATCAGTCTCTCAGACACTTACCGTCATTTTCATAGAAAATTTAGCCTAGAGTTAGTAACACTGTAATTCAGATTTAGGTCTTGGATGGCTGATACTCAAAAAAATGAGAGATTTATTTTACATACATATTTATATACAATTAAAACTGGGGCATCACTTGCTTATTTTGTACTAAAACACAGCCTTCTGCAAACACTGGTTCCATTAAAAAAAAAAAAAAAAAGAGGTGTGGTCTCACTCTGTGCTATCCCATTTCTGCTTCCCTTTGAGCCCACTAAGCACCATGGATGGCTTCAAAACTTGTTGCAGAAAAAGAAAAGACTTCAAATTAGCTGTTTCTTGCTAATGTAGCAGATATGAGCCAAGAAGAAGAAATTAAGAAACCTTCCTCCTTGACCATGATCCATCTGCCAGAGCTGGTGTAAAATATCGCACTGAGGTGATGGGAAGGCTGGGGGTCATGCCATTCAGGAGAGACTGATCTCCCAGGGTCATCCAACTCCCATAATTCAGCAAGATGTGGAAGCTGAGAGGTCTTCCCTGTCACAGGAGCAAGCTATTGCAAGGCTTAAAAGTGAAATCTTGCAATTATGAGAGGAAACCACTATCTTTCAGGTGAGGGAAGGTTTCAGAACTAAATGACAGATGTGAAGGAGTAGTCCCTGTCTTAAAGTTACCACTGATCTCAGCAAGCTCTGTTTAGCTGTAGTTATCTATAGTCTCATTTTTCCCCATTTTTTCTTCCATTTTAGCACTGTATATACAAAAAATAAAAATGATTTTGCATCTACTAGGTGATTTTCCTCCATATGAAAGTGGGATTAGTTTATTCCTTTAACCTGCAAACTGCTTATAGTAAAGAAAAGCAAAGGGCAACGCTAGTGCTAGCCTGGTGACAAAGCAGAGATGAAAGAAGGATGCAAAATTTATAGTCTCCCTTTAGTTCTCCACTTTAGTCTCAGGTAAAAATGTTCAGTGCAACACATTTTCCAAGACAGTTGTCTTGGAAACCATGCTTTTAAACTGTGATGGTGAGGTCAAGCTCCTACCTTCTCCACATGTCAAGGCCACTGTAAGTGCCTTGGAGACTGATAAACAGACTTGAAACCATGTGTATGTATAGATATATACCTTTAAAGATATGTATAAACACAGATATGTGAATTTAAACACGTTTGTAATGTGTATGTTATGCTTCTATTGTTATTTCTCTACTGCTCTCCCTACAAGCAAGTATCTTGTATGGCTTTATTTGGTTTTTGGCCTCTGTGTTGAGTCTGGATTGATTAACCCTAATCCTGTTTTACGCCTTGGTGACTTCATTCTGATGTGACTTCCTGCCTGAAATAAAAGCTTGTGAATTGATCTATATTGCCTTAATGAAGAGCATTCATGAGTGAAACTTTCAGGATCTGTACTTGTACTCTGAGTAAACCCATTGATCTTTTTTTATAACACACAGTAGTGTACTTGCACGTATAATGTTTTTATGTATTCCAAATTTCAGACTACATATTTAGTGAGGGCACACGTCAGCTACGCATTAAGACAAATACTAAATAAGTGACTACATATTATCTCATACAGAAGAAAATATTTATGAAAGTATAAGCAAAATCAGGACCCAAAGTAGATTTTCACTGCTAACTCATTCTTCTGAACATGTCTCTTGGTAGAAGTACCAGATGCAGCAAAGTCAGAAATGTTTTGTCACCTATTACTTTCAGCATCACAAGTGAAGGACTCAAAAACTTTTGTTACAATTAATATCTAAGGCAAAATCAGTCCATTCCCATTATATTTTTCATGTTTCTTTGTTTGCTACTTGATTCTGGCAAGCTATAACGCTGTAGTAAACTTTCATATTTTATGACTCATAATGCCTTGCTTTCTCACACATACCTCTTCCTGATCTAACTGTCATCTTCATTATGGTAAAAATATAAACAAATAAATATGATTGTGGTTGTAAAGAAAAAGATTGAAAATACAAACTTAATATACTCCAGAGACTCAGAAGGAAAGAAAAGAAAACGAACACTCCTCCTAATAAAACTTTGTAGTTTTTATATAATATTACTTTCATGGGAATTGTGGAGTCTTAATGGTTGACATTGGTAATACAAAAGAAAGGGAAGACAATGAACCACCTCATAAATATGAGCTGGAGAAAATGGCATGTTTTCTCTCTTCAGCTGCGTTAATAGTTGCTTCAGAATTATTCTGCAGTCTAAATGAATGTGTGACTATGT